>NW_027397086.1:12583492-12599653 GCF_003265705.2 Callorhinus ursinus
CATGGAACACTGCACCAAAAACTAATGATGTAATATATGGTGATTAAGATAACAATAAAAAAATAAAAAAAAAACCACTTATGTTGTAGTATTACACTTAACATCTTTTTTTATTTATTTTTATTTTTTAAATTTTATTATGTTATGTTAGTCACCACACAATACATCATTAGTTTTTGATGTGGTGATCCACGATCCATTGTTTTTGTATTACACCCAGTGCTCCATGCAGTATGTGCCCTTCTTAATACCCATCACCAGGCTAACTAATTCTCCCTCCTCCCTCCCCTCTAAAACCCTCAGTTTGTTTCTCAGAGTCCAGAGTCTCTCATGGTTCATCTCTCCTTCTGATTTCCCCCCCTTCATTTTTCCCTTCCTTCTCCTAATGTCCTCCCTGCTATTCCTTATGTTCCACAAATAAGTGAAACCATATGATAATTGACTTTCTCTGCTTGACTTATTTCACTTAGCATAATCTCCTCCAGTCCCATCCATGTTGATGTAAAAGTTGGGTATTCATCCTTTCTGATGGCTGAGTAATAGTCCATTGTATATATGGACAACATCTTCTTTATCCATTCATCTGTTGAAGGGCATCTCGGCTCTTTCCACAGTTTGGCTATTGTGGACATTGCTGCTATGAACATTGGGGTGCGTATGGCCCTTCTTTTCACTACATCTGTGTCTTTGGGATAAATACCCAGGAGTGCCATTGCTGGGTCATAGGGTAGCTCTATTTTTAATTTTTTGAGGAATCTCCACATTGTTTTCCAAAGTGGCTGTACCCACTTGGATTCCCATCAACAGTGTAAGAGGGTTCCCCTTTCTCCACAACCTCTCCAGCATTTGTTTTTTTGTGCCTTGTCAGTTTTTGCCATTCTAACAGGTGTAAGGTGGTATCTCAATGTGGTTTTGATTTGAATTTCCCTCATGGCTAATGATGATGAACATTTTTTCATGTGTCCGTTAGCCATTTGTATGTCTTCTTCAGAGAAGTGTCTTTTCATATCTTCTGCCCATTTTTTGACTTGATTATTTGTTTTTTGGGTGTTGAGTTTGAGAAGTTCTTTATAGATCTTGGATACCATCCCTTTATCTGTAGTGTCATTTGCAAATATCTTCTCCCATTCTGTCGGTTGCCTCTTTGTTTTGTTGACTGTTTCCTTTGCTGTGCAGAAGCTTTTTATCTTGATGAAGTCCCAAAAGTTCATTTTTGCTTTTGTTTCACTAGCCTTTGGAGATGTATCTTGAAAGAAGTTGCTGTGGCCGATGTCAAAGAGGTTACTGACTATGTTCTCCTCTAGGATTTTGATGCATTCCTGACTCACATTGAGGTTGTTCACCCATTTTGAGTTTATCTTTGTGTATGGTGTTAGAGAATGGTCAAGTTTCATTCTTCTGCATGTGGCTGTCCAATTTTCCCAGCATCATTCATTGAAGAGACTGTCTTTTTTCCATTGCATGTTTTTTTCCTGCTTTGTCAAAGATTATTTGACCATATAGTTGAGGGTCCACATCTGGGTTCTCTATTCTGTTCCATGGGTCTATATGTCTGTTTTTGTGCCAGTACCATGCTGTCTTGGTGATCTCAGCTTTGTAATATAGATTGAAATTGGGCAACGTGATGCCCCTAGCTTTGTTTTTCTTTTTCAACACTTCCTTGGCAATTCGGGGTCTTTTCTGATTCCATACAAATTTTAGGATTGTTTGTTCCAGCACTTTGAAAACACTTAACTTCTGTGATTATTTATTTCATTTATTTTTCTTCCTCCTCTAGAATGTATAACATATAAGGACAGAAGCCATGACTATTCTGCTCATATTGTATCTCTGGCCTTTGTGTGGTGCCTAGCAGGGACTAGATACATTAAGAAGCATTTAGTGAGTAAATTAAGTTGATGAATGATGAAATGAGTAAGGTCAGGTTTTCTTATGAGAATAAACTTCCCAATTTTTTCTCCTAGAACTCTTCTACTATAAGACCCCATAAAACCCAATTCTTCAGATGTTCACAATTCCCTTAATGTAACCCTAGCAAGTAGGCAAAATCAAAGAGTGCCAAGAGCAGCACAGAAGAATCTAGAATTTTTTCTCTTTTTAAGTTTTCACTTAAATTCCAGTTAGTGAAATATTAGCTTCAGGTGCACAACACAGTGATTCAACACTTCCATACATCACCCAGGGCTCATCACAAGTGCACTCCCTGATCCCCATCACCTATTTCCCCCATCCCCCTACCCAACTTCCCTCTGGTAACCATCAGTTTGTTTTCTATAGTTAAGAGTCTGTTTCTTGGTTTGTTCCTCTCTCTGTATTCCCCCCTTTGCTCATTTGTTTTATTTCTTAAATTCCACATACGAGTGAGATCATACGGTATTTGTCTTTCTCTGATTTATACCACTTAGCATAATATTCTCTAGCTCCATCCATGCTGTTGCAAATGGCAAGATTTTATTCTTTTTTATGTCTGAGTAATATTCCATTGGGATATATATATATATATATATATATATATATATATATATATATCACATCTTCCTTACTCTTCCTTACTCATTCATCAGTTGAGGGACACTTGGGCTATTTCCATAGTTTGTCTCTTGTGTATAATGCTGCTGTAAACATCAGGGTGCATGTATCCCTTTGAATTAGTATTTTTGTATTCTTTGGGTAAATATCTAGTAGTGTGATTGCTGGATTGTAGGATAGTTCTATTTTTGACTTTTTGAGTAACCTCCATACTGTTTTCCACAGGGAAGGAAACAATCAACATAACTAAAAGGCAACCTAGAGAATGGGAGAAGGTATTTGCAAATGACATATCTGATAAAAGATTAGTATCCATAATATATAAAGAACTTATAAAACTCATCACCCAAAAAACAAATAACCCAATTAAAAAATGGGCAGAAGACATGAATAGACATTTTTCCAAAGAAAATATATGGATGGTCAACAGACACATGAAAAGATGCTAAACATCATTGATGATGGAAATGCAAAGCAAAACTACAATGAGATATCACCTCGCACCTGTCAGAATGGCTAAAATCAACAACACAAGAAATAACAGGTGTTGGCGAGGATGTGGGGAAAGGGGAACCCTCTTGCACTGTTGGTAGGAATGCAAACTGGTGCAGCCACTGTGGAAAATAGTATGAAACTTCCTCAAAAAGTTAAAATTAGATTTTTAAGCAGCACCAAAAAGACTTGAACACATCTAGAGAGGGTTTCGCATCATCAATTGTTTTTCAATTAAACACCTACAGAGATTAGCTCTCTGCTCTCCTGAGAGGGAATTCATTAACACAGTAATGATTTATGATTTCCTCGACAGCATTTAACTGACTTCTGTCCAAAAAAAAAAACTGACTTTCGTCCAGTAGCTGGAGATGCCTATCATACACTGGTCACTCACATTAATGAAAAATGGATTCCTGACAACAGTCACACTCACACTTGACTTTGGATAGCAACTGATATGTTTCAGTCCCAGGGAGAAGAAACAGAGGTTGAGCAAGTGAGGAGAGAGAGAACTATTTAATTAGTAGTATAGTAAGAATGAATTTGGATTAAAATTCCCATCAGTGGGCTCTGTGGACTTGGGCTTGGGCATTCAAGCAGAAAGAAATGTTTCATGGCTTTTATGTATGAATGTGTATGTATAACTATGTGCCTCAAGGTTTCTATATGTATGGGGTCTAGGATATGCACAAGTATATGAAATGGTATATATCCCTATGTACATGGATATATAGCTGTGCATGTGCGTATGTATATGTATGTATCTGTGTAAATATGTTTAATTTATGCATGAACATATGGTGTGTGTAGATAATTATGGCTATATTTTGATTTTTTATCCTGTCTTTCATTCGAAGAGGAAGAAATCAGAGGAGCTCAGATAGGAAGAGAATAGGCTTCCTATTCATAACCAGACAGTCCTTTGCCATTTTAAATGGTTTAGTTTATTTCTAATAGCAACCAAAAAAATAAAGAGAAAAATTTAAAGTTGATACTTTATCTCCTGCTGTCTGTGAACCTTCAAGAAAATCAAGTACATGATTTGAGAGAAATGTGCTGCCACTTAAATATGCCCACAGCCCTGCTTCCTATCACAACACACATTTGCAGAATAAAAAGCTCTTGAGCAACATTCCTTTATATTATTGATTAGAGTATATTTTTTAATTAAAGGCCAATAAATATGCTGCTATGGGGACTTTGGAAAATAAAACACAACAGCATAGTCACAGAGACGTAGAATGTTAAATACTAGAAAATGAGGGACTCAGGCCACTCCCTGCCCATCGGTCCTGCTCAGCAGAATGCAAATCAGGATGCTTCCTAATCTAAGGCATTGCTCTTAATTTTACTTCTAGATGTGTGTGCCTTTGCAGCTCCAGATGCATTTGCAAAATTAAAAGCATAATTTATCTCCAAAAAGCAATATTCTATCAGCCTAGTGACTTAGTCCTGAGGAAAAACCGATTCCTACGCAATGTTCATTCACTGTTCTCAGGAAAAGCAGTGGGGTAATAATCTCCAATATCCAGTATGGGTTATGGAGATGTAAGTCAGTTCCTTTCCCTCCTTCAAACAAATATAGGTAAGTCAAACCAGACTTGCCTCTTCCCCTATACTTCTCCCCACATCATCGCTCAAATGGTTCAAAATACATGAACTGCCAGGAAAAATAGTGAGATCCCTGTTAGCAGAAGACCCCAAGGACTGTTGTTTTTCCAGATACATCGGATAGTGCCCTTTTTAGCTATCAGCTCCAAAATGGGAAAGAAAGTCACAGATAAATTTTAATCTAAATAGCATCAAAGAGGATCTATGCTTGAAACCAAATACAGTTCGGAGGATTCCCAGGTACAGCACTAAAGTGATAAGCTGAGAACGTAATATCCTACGAAGAGGTGGGTATAAAGGCAAGACCAGAACTGAGAGTAGAGGGTGTGAGACAGTCAGTAGGTTGACACAGAAAGTTTTGAGTTGATAATATTTCACTTTGGCTGGGTCTCTTCCAAATCCTCCTTACCATCACTCCAGAACCCCTGCAGTACGTGATGATGTACTGCATAAGGCATTGCAGTCATTGAGATAGCATCAGGTGTATTTCCATGTATGTATTTGTTGCTTTATTTTACTATTTTATAGTAATAAGAATTCTTAGGAATCACTAAGGAGAGGTATTTGTCCAAGGTCACAAAATGAGCTGAGAAACGTAGTGATTTGAAGGGGCAAAGTGCACCTAAATGTTTATAGTAGTAATGTCCACAAAAGCCAAAATATGGAAAGAGCCCAGATGTCTATCAACAGATGAATGGATAAGGAAGATATGGCATATATACATATATATATGAATATTATTCAGCCATCAAAAAGAATGAAATCTTGCCATTTGCAATGATGTGGATGGAACTAGAGGGTATTATGCTAAGTGAAATAAGTCAGTCAGAGAAAGACACATATCATATGATTTCACTCCTGTGGAATTTAAGAAACAAAACAGAGGATCATAGGGGAAGGGAAGGAAAAATAAGACAAAAACAGAGAGAGAGAAACTCTAAAAGACTCTTAACTCCAGGAAACAAACTGAGGGTTGCTGGAGGGGAGGTGGGTGGGGGGATGGGGTAACTGGGTGATGGGCATTAAGGAGGGCATGTGATATAATGAGCAGTGGGTGTTATATGCAACTGATGGATCACTAAATTCTACCTCTGAAACTAATAATACACTATATGTTAATTAAATTGAATTTTAAAAAATGAGCTAAGAAACAGCAGGCTTGGAAGAAGATTAAGTGGATTCATGTCTAGTCACCCTATCTTGTGTACTTCCTATTAAATAAGGAACCACTCTCATGGTGAGGGGCTATGAATTAAAGGGGACAATAGGCAAGTGATTATGCATTAGGGAATTATGGATGAGGGCTGACCTATATTTTAACTCTAAAGTTTCTTAGAGCTGATAGTTTTATAGCATCAGTTGAGAATCAGTTCAGATAAAAGTGATCACAGCTGTTGTTTTAGGATAGTAGGATAATCTTCATTTAATATAAAAATAAGTCCCTTTATTGATGTCAGTATATTACTTTTAAAATAATAAAAAAAAATCAATGCTGTTGGAGCATTCCCAGAGTTGAGGAACCAACTGGGAAACAAATTATTGAGATTATTTTATGAGCTTGGGCTTTTTAAAAAATTTATTATTCACTTTAGTTGCTTTTGTTTTAAAGTTAATATCAGACTGTTTCTTTTCTTAGCACCATGTACATTTCCATATTTCCCAAAGGTTCTGAAAACTAATAGACAACGAGGGGACAAAGCTTTTCACTGCCAGCTTCTTATACAGACAGCAAAATTCCAATAGCAAAGAGTACCTACTTGGACTTACTTGGAAAGAAGCATTTATAAAATCTTCAGTTTAGGAAGGGATATCTTGCATGCCCTGATTAGGTGAATGCACTCTAGTCAATTACAGGCTATGATAAGTGGGTATTATTTTTCAGGACATATCATCTGAATCCTTACCTCCTTTCTCAAAACTTAAAAATGCAGCTCATGCTTGGTCTCTGTCCAAGAGACATAATATGAGTTGTTTTATTTGTTTGTTCATTTGTTTGTTTAAATCAACACTGGACACTGAATGCCTGCTTTCTCCCCTAATTTCCCTGAACTCACTTTAGTTCAGTATTACAAAGGCAGGGTTTTTGTGCACATGGGTTTCAGGGCTTGTACACAAACAGACTAACTAAGCATAATGAGCCAGACTTGAAACTTGAATGAGACAGAGTGAACTGGCAGATTCTGTAAGTCAGCAGGGCTAAAAGTCATGTCCAAGAAGGTCATCCAAAAGAGAAAGAAAGGCAGGCTGACAAGGTCCAGAGTCAGTGAGATGTAGCAGCAGGGAGATATGCTCAAGCAAGGATGCTGGTAGGGAACTCAGGCAGAGAGTGGGATTAAAAATCAGGTGACAAAGCAAGGTCAGCCTTAGCTGCAAATGTAAAAATATAATGTTTATCATTTCTTTAGCCATACAGGAGGGAAACCATGATCTAATGGTGTGCATGTGTGTGTGTGTGTGTGTGTGTGTGTGTGTGTGACCGACCATGACTTTCAACTTAGGTGTTATGTGCTCCATGACCTTCAGTGGACGGGATACATGCTCAGAAGTTTTGACCTAGGACCCATAAAGACCCACTTGTTAACAATGCATGTTGAATGTGGAATTTCTGATATAATAGATAGGACAGTGGATGTTACCATGGTTAAAACTTTAGGCACAGGAATATGGCTTCTCCGTCTGGTTCAAATCTCAGCACTGCCAGCTATTAATTGTATGAATATGATAATGTTATTTAGCCTTTATGGGGCTCAGTTCCTTTATAGCTAAAATAAGGATCACATAAATAGAATAGGATCAATTGCTATAATAAATTGACAGCAGTTAAACACATAGTATAAGTTTTTTGTTTTGTGAGTTTTTTTCCCCCCTCATTTACACTGCACATCAAAAGTATGTTGTTTCTGTCACATGACACCTTTCTTCCATATAGTGATTCCGCAATGCAGGATCCCTATAGCTCATGGCCCCACCACATACTAGGACCTTATGATCATTTGCAACAACCCAGCTGAAGGGGAGAAAGAACATCGAGGAGATTATCCTTCTTCTGAAAAGTCTTACTTTTACTTACATTCCATTGATAATAGCTAGTCTCATGACTATATCTAGATGTAAAGGTGTCAGGGGAATGTAAAATCTGATGAAATCATTGTTTCCAAGGGATGGTTCTATTCTATAGTAGGTTGAATAATGGCTACCCATAGATATCAAGCCCTAATCCCTGAAGCCTATCAATTTTACTTCATAAAGACAAGGAGACTTTGCACATCCTATTAAAAAAAGATTTTGACATGGGGAGTTTATCCTGGATTATCTACTAGACCCTAAAGAGACAGCAGATGGAGATTTGATATGAACGGAAAAGGACGTGGCAGTATAATCAGGGGGAAGAGACTGGAGTGCTGCGACCACAAGTCAAGAAATGCCAGCTATGAGGGATGGGTCTAGGGCAGCCTGAACCTTCCCTATGTTCCCACTCAGAACCCTGTGCTCTGTACATGATACGCTAACAAGCTCAGAAATTGCATTGCATACAAAGAGATCAGAGCATAGACAATATGATCCTTTTCCCTCTGTATGGGGCACATGTAAACTTTTCTTGGAACTGCTTAACTATGCATGTATCAATAGCTCTCAGGCACAACTCCAGCCTTCTTTATTTCAGACTCCATAGGGTGAGGGTAAGGGTCCTTCTCCTGCTACAGGAAGCAAGATGAAGCCTGTGCTGCGGAATGGATCCACTAGCCACACGCAACTAACATATGGGAAGGGCTGGATCTTCTGTGCTCTCTCTCTCCTCCGGAGCCTGGTGTGCATCTTGTCTTTTTTTCTGCAACCTCAAATCATGCACTAGTCTTGTCCCTGGGTGGTACTTAGATATCTTTTGACCTTGGCCAACTTGTGTCATAGTCTATCCAGCAACACAGCCTAATAACCTAGTGAAACACCAGATACCACCAGAAGCTAAAAGAGGCAAGGAACATATTCTTCCCTAGAGCTTCCAGAGCAAGCATAGCCCTGACAACACCTTGATTTCCATTCAGTGAAACTGATTTCAGACTTCTGGCCTCCAGTACTTTGAGAAAATAAATTTCCCTCATTTTAAGTCACCCAGTTTGTGGCCATTTGTTATAGCAGCTGCAGGAAACACACATATACTTTCTGCAAGAGAACGTATTTGGTTGGATAGCCAGGTTATCTAGGCCACAAAAATGTTAATCTCTACCTCATAGGATTATGGCAGGATTAAATGAGAATTCGTGTAAATAACTGAGGAGGGTAAGAATTCAATTTGCAGGTAATCTGTAAATAAACTTCTGAAGTTTGAAACTGATTTAAATACAGGTAAAAGTGGCTCATGATGCACTTACTTACATTCTGATGTACTTCTGTATACAAGAGAAAAGGGTAGAATTACAGTTCTTTAATTGGCCAATGCTCAGTAGAGCCTGTAGCATATGGGCATGCCATCAATAATGGTGGCAGGGGGTGGGGGTACAGTGAGAATTGCTGATCTAAATGGAATATGTGCAATCAGTATAAATTAAGTAAGCCACTGACTGGGAAAATGCTTTATGAGTTTTAAAGTGACACATTTCTTCTTCATCTCCTTTTTCCTCTTTTCTCCTCCTTCTTTTAGCCAATATATTATTAGTGACTCCATGAAGACATACACAGCTTGGGAAGATGGGAGAAATGTATAGGCACTGCAGAAAGGGAGGGCAACAGGTTAAAATTCCCTTCAGTCACCTCTCTTCCTCATTTGTAATTCCTAAAATAGGAAACTAAAGAATAAATTGAAAATAATATCCTCAGGTGAGGATCTGTATTACATGTGCATTCCATTTATCTCTTCTTATCTTTTCACTTGTGGACTCTCAAGACCTACTCAAATCAGGATGCCTGGGTGGCTTAGTTGGTTAAGCATCTACCTTCGGCACAAGTCATGATCCCAGGGTCCTGGGATCAAGTCCCTCATCGGGCTCCTTGCTCAGCAGAGAGCCTGCTTCTCCCTCTGCCTGCCGCTTCCCCTGCTTGTGCTCTCTCTCTCTCTTTGACAAATAAATAAAATCTTTAGGAAAAAAAAAGACTTATTCAAATCATTAAGTCTACTGTTCTATCAGAAACCCTCTGGGAATGTTTACCTAAATATATATATATTTTTAAATCAGACTAATTTTCTCTTGCAGTAGTGATGTGTGTATGTGATCAGTGACTGAAGTCTGTGACATTTAGCAGAGGGACTTCAAGTCTTATAGCATAATGATGTTTAGCTCCTCCTTCCTTCTTCCATCTTCAAAGGATCTCCAGTTCTATCTAAATATAAATAACTATGTAATCTACCCAAATAAAATCTGTCTAAATACAAACACTAATACAAAAATATATGATACACCTACCAGTAAATTATATTTTAGCTAGAGATAATGAAAATGTTGGCTTATTTTTAAGTTTTGAAGACCCTCCCTCCACTTCACCCACATTTAATAACCAGAAATTTACACATTCAATTTACAATAGTAATCATATTATAGGTACAATCCTAGCTGTAAATCCTTTACCATGAGTTGGGTTCTAAGATAAACGTTTTAGCTGCATTATCTCATTTCTTAACTTTCCCAACCTGTCACAGGGTTAGCTGTTATTACCACTATTTTAGACATGGCGAAACAAATACCCAGAGAGTTTAAGTGATTTGTCCAGGATCAGATAGCTGGAAATGTCAGAGTCAATATTTCAATTATGAACTTCCTGATCTCAGCCCATGTTCTTAACCATAACAAAGGATGCATAGCAAGAACAGATAATCTATGGTAAGTCCCTTTCTTGTTTATTTACCAAAAAAAGTGTTAGATAGGGGTTACAGCACATATTCAATGCCATGAACATTTTTAGAGAAAGTTCCCAAATAAGACCTCAGGATTTAAAAATCTTATTTATTTAAAAAATTTTTTTTCACATAATACCTAATTTAATTCTACCTCCCAACATAATACATATAAAAAAAAAAACAAAGAGAAGTGCTCACACCAATAACACACTTACTCACCCCTAGATAAGAAGATCTTTTCCAGTAGAAATGTGAATTGCATTGATATAGACATAAGTAAGTTCTTTGTTTCAAAAATGCACCATTTTACAAAAAAAGTTAAGTAAAAATTAATCTTTATTTTTCCTAAAACAGCTGACAACTGGGATGTCCCAAAGGCCTAGCACATTTTCACAAGGCTGCAAACTGACTGCACTGCCAGGTTCATGAAGCACCTGTTTCATGGCATTTTATCCCAGACAACCAAATAAGAATTCTGTTGTTCCTATCCCTTACTTTGATTATCCTTCAAGAAATCTCTCAAAATGAAGAGATCATAACTTGGCCAAAAGATCAGCAGTTATGTATATCTACCTCTAACCTCCTCCCCTAAATAGTCATACAATCTGTTCTCTTTCATTCATTCATATATAGTAATCATCTAATGCAGATTATAATATGGAAGATTCAAGAACTCTTTTTTAAAGCATTCATAGTATATCAGAAACCCAGGCTTCACTGCTTCCTTCCAGCATGATCTTGGACAAATTACTTAATTTCTTCAATCCTCAGTTACCTTATTGACTTTGGGTAACAGAACTATTCTTCACTAAGTGGATTCTCTGTGAATGATGATTATTGCAAGAAGACTCTGGTAAAGTTAACTAACTTTTCTTTGTCTCAGTTTCCTCATTTGTTAAAACTATTGTATTTAGGGGGAGACTAAATGAGCTGATATGTGAAAACGGTGCCTGACACATAGTGAACATTTATTAAGTTATTATAATTTATTATTACTATTATTAAAAAGTAAAGTTTACATGTATGCATGCATCATTGATGTTTAAAATAAGGAGTACTTCATGAGGTGAATCAAGAAAGATTTCTTAAAGGAAATTCGAACTGAATTGTCTGGAAATTTCCAAGGGGTGAGCTTTTCTTCAATATGTTAAGATTTTATGGAACTAGAAAAGCCTGCGTGACCATAGATGTGAGTGATTACACAATATTATGGAGTTAATAGCCACAATTCAGAAGCAATTTTTCCTGGGTTCATGCAGTTTTTATTTCTTTTTTCCCTTCTTTTCCATCTTGGGGTTTAGTAGGGACAATCCCTCATGGGGTTCTAGTCAGCTGTCCACACTGAAATATGATTTTTTTCCATTTAAGTTTTGACTTGTTGATGGGTAAAAAATTTCCTAAACTTTTTCAGCTTGAAAAAGGACTCTTTGGTCACTCTCTCATAGTTCAGAAAAAAAGTTGTATAGAATGTGTATGCGTGTGTGTGTGTGTGTGTGTGTGTGTGTAACACTTATATGGAGATTATGTTTATAATATTTTATTTTTATTTCAAAGTTTTTGAAAAATTTCACACAAAGCACATATGATCTTTTTATGTTGTGTCACTGTTTATAAATTAGTTAATGTTGTTACATTTGTGCGTGCATGTACACAATGTGTGTCTACTTTTATGTGTAATTCAAACTTACGTGCTCTTTTTTCTAAGAGCTTTATGTGAATTTCAGTGTATTTACTTCCTATTTCTGCCTCAACATTCTGCTAAAAAGAATGCCTTGCATATAGAAGAAAGCTAATAGATACTTGCTGAACACAAAGTCACAAAGTAGGCTTCTTGAACACATGTTGCTTGAGATAGTGAAGAAAAGAGACAGACGGACTTAGCAGGCATTGAGTTCAAGTCAGGAACCTACTACATTCCTGTCAACAAGTTAAAGGGTGCAGGTAGAGGGGATGGGTACAAATGTCTGAGTCCCAGTAATTCTTCTGGGTGGTAGGACCAGGTGAGGTGGACTTCTCATGATTTGCAGGATGAGTGTGAGGTGGGAGAGTAGAATCAGGGTAAGCTTTGCTAATATACTGTAATCTGTACTAGGAGTCAAAGAATGGCCAAAAAGTCAGATAAGAGGGAACAAAGGTTAGATGGGAGTTAAAAAATATATGAGTTACAGGGCAAGTTCAATCACCAAGGTTTGTAACCTGGTAAGCTGCTTCACCCTCTTTAGGATGTATGCATCTGTAAAACTAGGGGTTTACTTTATAACATCTACCTTGAGCATGAGTTTCTCCTGCCTTCTCACAGTGTAAGCTGAAATCACTTAATATGGAAGCTGTTTACTGTTTTGGTTGTCTGCTACTACATCCCCAAATTGTATGGCTGAAAAATAACCATGGTTTTTGGAATGAATGGACTCAGCCAGGCAGTTCTTCTGCTCTGTGTAATGCTGGCTAGTAATACAGTTGTCTTGGGATTTGTTGGGTTCAAACTCTGAGATGCTTTATTCACATGCCTGATGTCTGATGCTGTCTGTTGGCTGGGAGCTCAGCTGAGGCTGTCAACCAGAGCATTTTTTATATAGCCAGTCTATCCTTATGGGTTGGGCTTCTCAGAGCATGACAGCTAGGTTCTAAGATGGAGGGTCCAAACGTAAGTGTTCCAATAGAGAGGAAGTGAAGGCTCCTGTCACCTTAAAGTCTAGGTATTGAATGGCAGGCACAGTATCTCCCCTGCCACACTTTAGAAGTTGAGTAGTCACAGACTTAGCCCGATTCAAGAGAGACTGGGGAGAGAGAAAAAGAAGTTGTGGACATCTTTAAGCCACCCATATTCTGCTTTATGCCTATAAATTACTTACATTCTCTTCACTTGCAAAACACACTCCCTCTCTCTTCCAGACCTCTGTCTCATTCTATAATATGGTATATGTAATATGATATGTCTCCAAGAGCAGGATCTTGTCATCTAATTGAGGTCCAGACTTTTGGGATGTGGCTCCTCTCCATATGAAATCCAATGAACTAAAGAGACAAATCTGACCCCCAGTGCCCCAAAAGAATGAGTTGAGGTGAGGCAGAGACAGGAGAACCACAGTTCACACTTCCATCTAGTGTTATACTAGTAAATGTTTACCAACTATTCTTCAAAGACAGGACGAGTGCTGATGTATAGTGTTTGCTGATTTCTATGGTGTCAATATTGCCACCATGGCCAATTTCAATGTGTCAATATGCTGTCAACTAGCTTGAAAAATTCTTGGTAATTTAACTATTGGCTCTTTCCCATCACTGTGTTCCATCCAAGAAAAGTGAGGTAGGAAATAGGAGGCATGTCAGTGGTTAATAGTAATGCTGAAATCAAGCCGGGTACATGTTGGCAATTATTCTATTAGTGTGGTTCTCCATGGCTCTTAGCTATATTTTCTAGACTATTTGTTCTGCCTTTTATGTGACCCTTCCCTTTCTATAATAAATGTCCTATGTTTGCATCTAATTAGCACCTTTACCCTTCTTCCTGCACATAAATAAGTTGAGATCCAAAAACCTCTTTTCATTTTACACTGTCTCTGTCTTTTTAATTTCAAGCTTATAAAAAACTCCTTTAAAACTGTGTTATGTTGGGGTGCCTGGGTGGTGCAGTCAGTTGAGCATCCAACTCTTGGTTTCAGCTCAGGTCGTGATATCAGGGTCCTGAGATCAAGCCCCACATCAGGCTCTGTGCTGAGCACTAAGTCTGCTAAAATTTTTCTCTCCCTCCTTTTGTTTCCCCCTCTCCCTCTCTCTCTCTCTTTTCCCCCCTCTCTCTCTCAAATAAATTGTGTATGTTTCCTGTGTGTCAATTTATAATTCCCTCCATAAGCCAAAGTCTACATTAACCCACTATCCAAAAATCTGAACCCAGAAATCATTTTGAGACTGGCCCCTTCTTACCTTGGGTTGGGAGACAGAATACTGTGGAGCAACACCATTAAGATTCTTAGAACCCTTCATTTCTAACAGAAATGGTCTAAGATAAGGGACCTTCAAAGTATTAGAAAACTCATTGCCTGGCTGGGAGGTACTGCCTTCCATCTTTCTAAGATCTTAACAAAAAGTCTAAAGATGCACCCTTGAGACTTGACAATTAAGACCACATAGTGCCCTGAGTTTAATCTTTGCCCTAAGAACATTTTTTCTCTACTTTGAGAGTCCTTTTCTGAGAGTGAAAAGGGACAGGGTGGGGGTGTGGGGGGTGGGAATCACTTATTTTTGAACCTAACAAGTCCTGGTTAAATATGTTTTTCTAGATTCTACCTGAAAACTCAATAATCCTTTCTGTAATTCATCTCTCTAAATCTGGACAATATCACATGTAGTTGAACAAAATTAGTGGCCCCTTTAACATTATTCTGCCTGTAAATACTCTCAGCTAAATCCACAAGGTCATTAAGTATACATCCTACTTTATGTTACCTTAGCTGATAGTTTCACCCAGTTTTCACTACTAATGACACGAATAATCATTTTCTCAGGCTCAAATATAAATTTTCCCCCTCCCCTTCCAATCTTCCTTAAGGGTTTCCCTGAAGCACTGTGACATTCTACCTAACACTTAGTTCCAAAGCCAGTCCCAAATACTTAGATTTTTTTTTTTTTTTAAACATCATCACCCCTCCGGTTACTAATTTCTGTTTTGGTTATCTGTTCCTGAATAACAAGCTACCCCAAAACTTACTGGCTTAAAACAGGAACAATTTTATTATCTTTCATTATTATTTGGATTGCTTGGGCTCAGCTGAGTGGTTTTCTGTTCTGTTTCATATGATGGTGACTGAGGTTATGGCCATCTAGAAGTCTGATTTGACCAGAATTCTAAAGATGGCTCACTCCACTCATATGGCTGGCACTTGATACTGGATGTTGACTATGAGTCATTTGGGCTGTTGGGGCAACGCATGGCCACTCTCTGTGCCTTGGGCTTCTTGGACCATGGCAACTGTCTTGCAGGAGAAAGCATGCCAAGTAGAAGTGTTTTAAAAGGTAAGAAGCAAACATTTCCTGCCCTCTTAAAAGGTATGCCTATAATTGGTAGAGTATCACTTCTTCCTCATTCTTGTGGTAAATAGTCATGGGGCAAGACAATTGCAAGGAAGAATAAATTCTAATTCTCAAGGGAAGCAGGACTCCACCAGAGAGAGACATTATCCTTTTTTTCACAGGACAAAATATTTCAGGCAAGCAGAGAGAATAACTTTGTTTCCATCATTTATGATGAGTGTGCTTAGGTTATACATGGCTGACTGTTAAGTTGTTCTTCCTCACTTTTTGACTGTCATACCATCAAAGTGGGAAAATCTCTCATTCTGGAGAGAGAGTATGCCTAATAAAACCCCCACATCAGATGACCAGGGACTACTGTCCTAGTGTATTCTCTGATCACCCTCCCTTATGGTGTCCACGTTGGATAAGAAGTGCCTTCTCCACCATTCACTACTGTCACTCCTACAGCTAGCTCACTTCATCTGCACACAGGAGATAGTATCTCAGATTCAGGATGACTCAGCGTTAGACCTGGCTCAGCTATTTTCTAGGTGACCTTGGGCAAATCTGTAAACCCTCATCAATTTTCTCATTTATGATGGTTTTTTTTATTTTTTTTATTTTTTTATTCTTATGTTAATCACCATATATTACATCATTAGTTTTTGGTGCAGTGTTCCATG
>NW_027397086.1:12604653-12605392 GCF_003265705.2 Callorhinus ursinus
GATTGCACCTCATCAATAGCCTTTTTGATTTCGATTTGGTTAGATTTTAGTTCTTTTATTTCTCCAGAAAGGGTTTCCCTAATAACTTCCACGCTTTTTTCAAGCCCAGCCAGTATCTTTAAAGTCATGATTCTGAACTCTAGGTCTGACATCGTACTAATGTCGGTATTGAGTAGGTCCCTGGCTGACGGTACTACCTCTTGTTCTTTTTGCTGAGGTGATTTCTTTCGTCTTGTCATTTTGTCCAGAGGAGAATAGATGAATGAGAGAATAAAATGCTAACAGGTTTACAACGTCCCTAGCAAATATACTGTATACCAATCAGAAAAGACCTGAAACCAGGGGAAAAGAAAGGGAAAGAAAGAAAAAAGAACGAGAAAAAGAAAAAAAAAAGAAAAAAAAGATAAAAACAAAAACAAAACAATACAAAAAAAAGCAGAATATGATCAAATATGATCAGGCTAGTGCCTAGATCAGTGCCACACACTAGATTTTGGGCGTATTTTGGTCTGTTAGAAAAAAGTGCCTCCTAAAATTTTAAAGGAAGACATATATGTACAAAATAAGGGTTGATACAATGAAGGGATGGAAGATGACTGTAAAGATGAAAATTATAAAAGATTTTATAAAAGGACTTGGTAAGATAAGTTGTTTGAAAAAAGAAAGAAGATTTAAGAAAAAAAAGAAAAAAAGAAAAAAAGAGGAAAAAGGGAGAGAATGTGATCAGGCAGGAGACTAG
>NW_027397086.1:12605492-12641361 GCF_003265705.2 Callorhinus ursinus
AAAAAAGGGATTGATAAGATGTTGGTTGAAAAAGGGAAAAAGAAAAAAAAAACAGTCAACAAAAATTAACTTTGATGAAATAATGAATCATGGTAAAAAAAAAAAAAAAGCCATGAATCTATGTGCAGTATTCCCCTAGCGCTGGAGTTCTCCCATTCTCCTTGATCGATCAACTTGGTCTTGGCTTGCTGGCTGTTTGTGCTGATCTTCTGGGGGAGGGGCCTGTTGCTGTGGTTTCCAAATGTCTTTGCCGGAGGCGGAATTGCCCCGCCCTTGTCGGTCCGGGCTAAGGAAGCTGCTCCCGTTTGCTCTCAGGAGCTTTTGTTCCCTGCAAGCTCTCGGTACAGCTTTGGAGGACCAGGGCAGAAATGGTGGCCTCCCAATCTCCGCCCGGAGGAGCTGAGAACTCGGGGCCCCGCTCCTCAGTGCGCCCCCAGAGAAAAGCTGTCACTTCCGTGTCCCCGGTCTCCGGCCGCACTCCGTGCTCACCCGGCCTGTGATCGAGCGTTGCTATCTCTGGCACCCGACCCCGCACGGAGTCTCCAAACCCAGCAGATCCCTGCAGTGCGTTCCCGCACCGCTCCTCCCCGGGAAGGAAGGGGAGTCTCCCTGGATCTGCTGCTTGTTGGGTCCCTGCTGGGGGAGCTGTGCCCCGACTGGGCCGCAGATCACAGTTTATGGCAACCCCGAGCTGAGAGCCCGCGACTCTGCTCCGTCTCTGCAGCCGGCTTCCCCGCTCTGATACCTGGGAGCTCTGGCGCACTCAGGCACCCCTGGTCTCTCTGTGACCCCAAGGGTCCTGAGACCACACTGTCCCGGGAGGATTCCACCCCCCGCTTAGCCACGGCAGCCACGTCCCTCCGCCGAGCCAACTTCTAAAAGGTCCGATTTTGTGCTCCGCGGCTCTATCACTTGCCAGAAGCGGCCAGCGGAGGCCCCTCCCCCGCCATCTATCCTCCCGAATATCGCCTTGGATTCACTTCTCCGCATGCCCTACCTTCCAGTAAGTGGTCGCTTCTCTGTTCAGAGTTGTTGCTACTCTCCTGTTCGATTTCCTTTTGAGTTCGTAGGTGTTCAGAATGGTTTGATCCCTATTCAGCTGAATTCCTGAGACCAGACGAAATCTAGGTCTCCTACTCCTCCGCCATCTTGCCCATTCTATTCTCATTTATGATGTTTTGATAAAAACAAGAAAAATGCTTCTTTATAACGAGACAAGGACTTGTGCTTTCTAAAGGGTGTTACATTTGTGTGAAGGATGACTACCCACTCACTAGGAAACTTTCTGCTGAACCCTCTGGGGGTACAGCTTGTGCTTGCGTGGAATGTTGCTCTGGCTGGTTGAAGTCAGCCAGCTGACACTGTATCATTGAAAAAGAGGCCTCTGTCCACAGCCACTACACGCACTACCGCCTTTGGGAAGAAGGCCATACACCAGTGGGGTCCCCATCTGCTTCAGGCAGCCAGCCAGCCAGCTCCAACCTGTTAACCAACCATCTCCTGACCCAGTTGGTCAGTTCATATTACACCCTAAACCCCAGTAATTTCAATCTGTTTTTTTGATTGTTTAGATACTTGGCTACAGGATACCAAATCATCAGTTTGACTAATTTGAGAACTGGATTCACCAGGTGCTCTGGATCTACAGAGTCATGTGGTTTGTATAGAGAACGTGGGTTCTCCCTTGGGCTCTTTGGGAAGATAACAAAAGATCTTTGTAATATGTGCCATTGTTGTTTGAAATTCCTCACACCACTACATCTGCTGGAACCTGGGAAATAGAATTAACTTTACGTACAGAAAGAGTTACTCTATTCCCAAGTTAAAAACGCCATCCTTTGATCCCACATTTTTCTTTCCCTAGCCTTGTCACTTTGCTTGAAGTTATCGAAAAAGGTACATTTTGTAAATTGTAGGCCAGGACAAAATTCCCGATTTGACCTAAAATGGTAAATCATCATTAGCTAGCAATACGGTTGAATGAATTATTAATTAAGCAGTGGCTTTCTAGTGGAGTCCTGAAGGAACAGAACAGAAAATATGTGATAATATCATAAAGGATGGGATAAAGGAACATGACAGTTTTTACCTCACTGAAAGAACAAAACAGTTAAATACAAAGAGAGTTAAGAACACTAGCCACTAGGTAAAAGAGGAAAACACAAGCCAGTGAAGCAAAAGGCAGATGAGAACAGGTATTTATTCCATACAGCTATATGGAAGGACTTCCACTAAGGAGATACAGTATGTAGGGTGTGAGCTATCTGAAATTACTTGAGAAGTAGCAGTAGCTGAATGCTCCAGATTGTTCATAGCTAATTGTTGTGTTTGCTAACATCTCTCGTACCTTCCTCAGGCCATCTGATTGTAGTAGGTTGCAAAAAATACCCACAATACTTTGGATCATCTTCCATTAAGAACTGAAATTGATTTCCCTGCCCTTTGAATCTGGGCTGCCCTTGTGACTGGCTTTCACCAAAAGAATATAGAGGAAGAGATGGTGTGGTACTTAGAAGCCTAGGTTTTATGAAGTCTTACAGCTTTTGCTCTGGTTGCTCTTATAACCTGTTATCACTGTGCAAATAAACCCAGGCCAACCTGCTGGAAAATGAGAGGCATAGAACCCAAGTGCCCCTGATATGCCCACCTGACAACCAGTCAAGGCCTGGGGACAAAGCTGTCTATCTAACCAGCACTCACCACAGATGCATGGGTGAACCCAGCCAGGAACAGCAGAAGAGCCACCAACTGGGTTCAGCCTAAACTGCCAAACCATAGAATCATGAGCTAATTAAGTGCATGCTGTTTTAAGGCACTAAGTTACAGAGTAGTTTATTAGGCACCAACGCTAACAGTCTGACACAACAAAAATAAATCTCATTTTGAAGTTATTCATAATGTGTGGGGTCATCTGATCTTTCTTCCAGGAAAACATGAGCTTTGTTTTCAACTTCTGAGATGTATGGGAATGTAGAGGGAAAGTTGGGTATAGTCCCAAAGCTTGATGTGCCTAGGCTAAGCTCATTACTTGCTCAGGGCTTTCGTTTTGTGCACTCAAAGACAAGAGGTTTTGAAAAGAGGATTATAAGGAGGTGACAATTGGCAATGATGTTATCACCTTGTGCAAGGAACATTCACATCTTGAAGCACATGAGCTAAGGCTATTTTCACTAACCAAAGTAGTGAAAATAATAAGGAGATGATCAGGTGCTGAGGCACTAATGATAACAGAACAATGGTAGTAGTTACAAAAATAATAAAATAAGCTTTCTTTGTTGAGTGTGTTCTATATTTGGGGTACCATAATAAGGATTTCAAGAGCACACTCTCATTTTACCATCACAGTAACAATGAATCTTTACAGGTGAAGAAACTAAGTCTCTGAAAGTCAAAGTGATTTTTCCAGGGTCATAATAGTTGGAAATGGAAGAGTTAGGACTTGAATCCAACTTTCTAAGGCTCTCAAAATCTTGTCCTTAACTAGTTACTTACTCAACAAATAATAAATGAGTACTTACAGTAAGTCAGGTACTCTTCTAAGAGGAGAAACAGTAAGTGAGACTCGATGTCTTTTTTTTTTTTGAAGATTTTATTTATTTATTTGAGAGAGGGAGAATGAGAGAGAGAGAGAGAGAGAGAGAGAGAGAACATGAGAGGAGTAAGGGTCAGAGGGAGAAGCAGGGAGCCCGATGTGGGACTCAATCTGGGGACTCCAGGATCATGACCTGAGCTGAAGGCAGTTGCTTAACGGACTGAGCCACCCAGGTGCCCCGGGACTCGATGTCTTTTTTTTTTTTTTAAAGATTTTACTTATTTATTTGAGAGAGAGAGAATGAGAGATACAGAGCAAGAGAAGGAAGAGGGTCAGAGGGAGAAGCAGACTCCCTGCTGAGCGGGGAGCCTGATGCGGGACTCGATCCCGGGACTCCAGGATCATGACCTGAGCCGAAGGCAGTCGCTTAACCAACTGAGCCACCCAGGCGCCCTCGATGTCTTTGATTTCATAATGTTTATATCTAATCAGGGGAAGTGAGAAATAACCAATAAGCAAATAAATAATTTAAGTAGAGATAAGTGCTTTGAAGAAAATAATGATGATATGATAGACAAAGGTTAGATTGGGTGGTTGTGGATGTCACTGACATATCAAGAACAGGAAAGAACAGCCATGAAATATATGAGGTGAAAAGACTTTAGTAAAAGGGAAGAGTTAACATAGACCATAGGACTATAGTAACATTGGACTATTTGAGGGACAGAGGGCAGGGCTGGAACACAATGAGGTAAGCAAAGAATGAGTAAGACACACTGAAAAGATAATCAGATATATATGGCTTGATATTTTAAGGGGTCTCATAATTGATTTCCAGATAATGGTAAGCAGTTTAGATTTTACCCTAATTGCAAAGGAAACAATTGGAAGATTTTAAGTAGGTATGCTATATAATCAGGTGTATATTTTGAAAAGATCACATTGGCTCTGTGTGGAGAATTAATTTTATGGGATGAGGGTGTAAAAATTAAGACGAATAAGGAGAATTAAAATAGATCCCAAGAAATGATGATGGGTTAAGGCAATAATAGTGGAGATAAAAAGAAGAGAATGAATTTGGAATATTATGTTAAATATTAAGTTGACAGATTGATGGCATCCAAACGGGGGAAAAATTAAGGGTGACTTTTAAATTTTAGGTTCAGAGGGTCACATACTAAAATAAGAAAACAAGGGTAAGAGCTGGTTGTGAATTGGGCAAAGGCTTAAAATTTTTGTTTTGTTTTTTGATAATTCATGGTATTTCATATCCAAGGAAAATATTTAGAAAGATATTTTATATGGGAGTGTGGTGGTTGAAATCAGTACTAGAGATAAAATGATGGTAGTTATCCACAAACAGAAGATAATTAAAGCCATGGGACTATACTACTGGAGAAGTTCACCAAGGGAAGGAGTTCAGAGATGGCCAGATTGACCCATAAGCCATACCAAAAATTAGAGATCAGTCTAAGAAAGAGTGACCAACAAAGGTAACTAAGAAAGAGAAGCTAGTGAGGTAGAATGAAAACCAGGAGAATATGTTGTATAAGAATCCAAGAGGAAAAAATGTCTTTACAAAAGAGAAAATGGTCAACTGTACTGAATTGTTCTGAGAGTCTGAATAAGAGAAAGAGAAGTGACCATTTAATGGAGCAACTTGGAAATAATTGATCAACATAGCATTTCAGAGGGTTGTTGGTGATAAAAGCCTAACTAGGAATGAATTTAGGAGAGAATGGAGGGGAAAATACAGGGATTAATACTCTGTTCCCTGTCCTATGTTGGCAGGGAAAGAATGTATTTTGGAGAATATGGTCTTTCACTAGCCATCCAACTAGAGTTGTCTTGGTTAGAAATGTCATACAGAAATGGATAAAAGAAATATATAATAATAGTGAATCTCTGAGATGGAGAAATTGCAGTGATCTTCAAATTGTATTAAATCGATTTTATATAATCTCATTGTAGACCAAGCTCCCACTCTAAATAATACACAAGTTTTAGAGAACTATGTAACTCTTATATCTGGAGGGGACCAACTGATATGTAAATAAGTACCTGGAATACAAATTAACCTCTAGGATAGGATAAGTCGCTTTTAAAAGGAACAGTTTTGTGGGAAAAGTCAATATTTATAAGACTTGAAAAGAAAAGGATAAGTCATACTTGGATAAGAGAGAGAAAGAGGAGTGGGAGTGCATTCCATTAGGACTAAAGCATAAGTCAGTAATGCTTAAAGAGGTATCTTAAAGTCAACACATGGAAGATCTAGGTTCTGTGGAATTTATGATGATGTAAATGGAGAGCCAGAAAGAGTATTTAAAAGAGAGTATTCCATTATTAGTATGTGCGAGAGGATTTGGAGGAGAGAGTGGAGGTGGGCAGACCTTTGGTAGGAGGCCACTGAAATAGACCAAATGACAGATAATGATGTATAAACTAGGGCACTAGAAATAGGTATGGAGAATGGAAAGGAGTTTCAAAGATGTTTTGTTGCAGGGAAAAGCCCATTGCTGTGGGCTCCCAGCATTCCAGCCCTGTGGTCAAGTCCACGGTGGGTCAGATTATCACTTGACAATGCATGAATTAGTGATCTGGGAATTACTGCTGGCTGAGATAGATGAATGATGCAGAGGTGGGGGCAGAGAGCTATAACGAGAGACAGATGTAGGGAGAGCTCATTGAGAGTTCTTCGCAGCAGGCAAATTGCTGCATGTGATTGGTTTACTCATGAGGATGCTCTTGGCTCTCACTGAAACCATCATAGAGGATTTTGCTTACCTTGGCCATCTGCTCCAGCCCAGAATATCCTCTCTTTTACCAACCAGATTCTCAGGATGTTTTCCCAAGCATTAACAGAAGGAGAACTAGGAAGGAGAAAAACAAAGAGCTACCTCCTCCTCAAATTGTTCTCAGACTTAGTTCTTTATCGAGGGTGGTGGTGCATTCAGGTACTCACAATTAGCAACACTTACCTCCAGCATGTTAAAGGCATTGCTGTTCTGAGTGAAGTTGGGGTAAAAGCCTAAACTATCAGTCTTCTTGGCTGGCCCTCCTAGGTCCTCCTAAGAGCCTTTGTTGGATTGTGGGGGAGTGTAGTTAGAAACCCATTACATTGATCCATCACCCTCATTTCTCATGCTGGGAAACTAAAAGTCAGACAGATGAAGTGACTTGTACAAGGCCTCATAGATTTTCAGTGGCATACTGATGCCTAAAATCAACTCAGGATCCTGTGGTGTTCTGTTTTTGTTTTTATTTTTTTTCCATAATGAACTTATTCTATCCAGAAATAAGGGCTATCTCTCTGCTTTCTTGTGATTTCTTGCCCATTGTATTAAGCATGTGCTTTTATTTGGATGTTTTGACATCTGGAGCTTTATCGACCTTGGATAAGTTGCTTCTCTCGGGATTATCCGACTGTTTTGTTAGGGAGCCAAAAACTCATCTATGACCATGCCTTCCATATGCAAATTTCAGAGCACCCCTGTCTCCATATACACATCCTCTGACTCTTACCACCAAGCCAATGTTCCTCTGCCTTAATTATCCCAAATCCAGGTACCAGACAACTCAGGACAGCCCCTATACTGCAGAGCCTCCTGAAAGTGTTCAGACTAGCCAACTCTAAACCTGCTTACCCAATCTCACCTGTTCTTTCCCATGGAAACCACAATAAAGTCTCTTGCTTTTGTTTTTTCCACCACTGCCTCTATCTCCTAACCAACCCCGGAGCCTCCATATGTGGCCCTGCAGAGTGTGGCATGTCCCCACCTCTTGGGAACTGTAAGTAACTAAATATCTTTTCAATGACAGTCATCTCCTGATCTGTTGGTCTCACAATACCTGAATAATAACAAAACCCACATTTTAAAATGCCCATGCCTCTATCTCTGCTCTTCTCTGTCTTGTATATCTATCCCACGACCAGTTTGAGCCCCTAAGAAGAGGGAGAATATTCTGTCCTACTTTGTAGCCTCTATCTCCCTGGCACAAAGACTAAACACCTAATACATATTATGCTGAAATCATGCATGTGAATTTGTAAGTGGTGATTAGAAATGTACTACATGCAGAAACCACTAGGCATGATCACTGTTCTCAATGAGCTCATTGCCAAGCCTTACCTAGGAAAAATATGACATGCAGCCAGGTAATGGATATAAAAATTTAGGATGTATTATGTCAAAATAAAGGCTCAGATAAGATTCATTCACATTTACCAGGAAATAAAATTACCAGAAGAAGGTGGACCTTAAGAAGCAGAAGGAGGTGTTAACATGCAGAGAAGAGTATGAGGCATTTCAACTGTTAAGTATGACATAAATAAAGTCATAAATGTAGAGAAACAATGGAACATTTAATTGCTCTGTTTCAAACACTTCAATTTTGCAACATTTTCTTAAGGAATATATCTAAATGCATTAGTATGACTTAGAAGATGCTCGTCTGCTTTCTTCACCTGACAAACTATCCTTCACTTACTCCTCTGAGAGGCCTCTCATATTCTCCAAGTCCATCTTCTTCAGCAGCCTTTCAGCCTCATATCTCTCAACAATAAAATTTACAAAATTGCATAATAATGTCCAACTGTTTGTAGTTCTCATTAGACCCCAAGCTCTAGGAAGGGCATGTGTTGTGGGGGAACGGTACTAGTCTTCCATTATTCCTTGCTGTATCTACATCTTTACCATATATTGAATATTCTGTAAGTAGTGACTGATCCCACCTGATTGGTGAAAAAGGAAGAAGAGAGTATTCTCAGCGTGGCTAGAGCCAGGACAGTACAGATCAGCTGTGAGGTGATCATATAATCTATCACCCCACCTGAGATACAATTAGCAACACTTACCTTGGCTCTCACTGAAACCATCATAGAGGATTTTGAAAGGGGGTGCAATTACTAACTCTACTACAACAATAGGAGTAAATGAGACTTTCTGGCAAACTGGGGTTTTAAATTGCAACTTGTCTCAACTATTTTCTGCACTCAGCCTCATTTAATGCAAAAGTCCACAGGAGACAAAAGAGGCATCCTTAAAGATAACTCTACAGAGCTCATTCACTGATGGTTCCTCCACTGTCTTCATTATTTACCCTGTGAAAAGTTGGGAAGACTTCAACCTTGAATAGAAAAAGTTGCCAGAGAGTCTAAGATGAAGTGAAATTAATAATATTAAAACCATCGGCAAAACAAAAGGCAACCTACTGAATGGGAGAAGATATTTACAAATGATATGTCCAATAAGGGGCTAAAATATAAAATACATAACGAACTCATACAACTCAACATCAACACACACACACTCCAATTAAAAATGGGCAGAGGACCTGAATAGACATATTTCCAAAGAATACATACAGATGGCCAACAGACACATGAAAAGATGCTCAACATCACTGATCATCAGGGAAATATAAATCAAAACCACAATGAGATACCACTTCACATATGTTAGAGGGGCTACTATCAAAAAGACAAGAAAGAACAAGTGTTGACAAGGAGGTAGAGAAAAAGAAGCCATCACGCACTGTTGGTGGGAGTTTAAATTGGTGCAGCCACAATGGAAAACAGTATGGAGGTTCCTCAAAATGTTAAAATTAGAACTCCCTATGAACCAGCAATCACACTACTGGGTATTTAGCTAAAAAATACAAAAACACTAATTCAAAGGGATACATGCAGTCCCACATATATAGAAGCATTATTTACAATAGCAAAGACATGAAAGCAGCCTAAGTGTCCATCAATTAATGAATGGATAAAGATGTGGTATGTATATATGTATAAATAAATAATGGAATATTACTCAGAAATAAAAAAGAATTAAATATGAAGGAGCAAGATGGCGGAGGAGTAGGTGACCTAAATTTCATCTGGTCCCAGGAATTCAGCTAGTTAGGGATCAAACCATTCTGAACCCCTAAGAACTCAACAGGGGGAGATCAAAAAAAAAAAAAAAAAGCAACAATTCTGTGAACAGAAAAGTGACCATTTTCTGAAAGGTAGGACATGCAGAGAAGTGAATCCGAGGTGATATTCGGGAAGATAGACCACGGGGGGAGGGAGCCTCCGTCAGCCGCTAAGGGCAAGTGACAGACCCTGAGAGCACAAAATTGGAAACTTTAGAAGTCTGTTCCACTGAGGGACATCTCCAGTGGCTAAGTGGGGAGCGAAAAACTCACTGGGACAGTGTGGTCTCAGGACCCTTGGGGGTCACAGAAAGACCGGGGGTGCCTGAGTGTGGCAGAGCTCCCAGGTATCGGAGCAGGGAAGGCAGCTGCAGAGACGGAGCCAAGGCGTGGGCTCTCAGCTCAGGGTTGCCATAAACCATGATTTGCGGCCCAGTTGCGCCACTGCTCCTCCAGCAGGGACCCAACAAGTGGCAGAGCCAGGGAGACCACACTTCCTCCCCCAGGAGGAGGGAGTGGGAGCACACCACAGGGATCTGCTGAGTTTGGAGACTCCACATGGGGTCAGGTGCCAGAGATAGAAATGCTCCTCACAGGCCGTGTGAGCAGTGTGCAGCTGGAGACTGGGGAGATAGGAGTGATTGACTGCTTCTCTCTGGGGGCGCACTGAGGAATGGGGCCCCGAGTTCTCAACTGCTCTGAGGTGAGGATTGGGAGGCCGCCATTTACACTCTAGTCCTCTAAAACTGTGCAAAAGCTTTCAGGTTCCAAAACCCCCCTCAAAATCCAAGAGCAAACCCAAGCGGATTGCTTAGCCCAGCCCCCAGCAAGGGTGGGGCAATTCTGCCTCCAGCAAGGACATTTGGGAACCACAGCAACAGGCCCCTCCCCAAGAAAATCAGCAAGAACAGCCAGCCAAGACCAAGTTTACCAGTCAATGAGAGCGGCAGAACTCCAGCGCTAGAGGAATACTGCACATAGAATTCATAGCTTTTCCCCCATGATTCTTTAGTCTTTCAAAGTTAATTTTTTTAACTGTTTTTTTTTTATTTTTCTTTTTCCCTTTTTCAACCAACATCTTATCAATCCCTTTTTTAAAAATCTTTTTTATTTTTCATTTTTAGAGTCATATTCTATCCCTTCATAGTAGTTAACCTTATTTCTGGTATACATACACATAAGTTGTTCTCTCTTTAAAAACCAAGGATACAGTTTCTTCTAACAGACCAAAATACACCTAAATCTCTAGTGTATGGCTTTCTCCTAGTCTCCTGCCTGATTACATTCTCTCACCCACTTTTTTTATAATTTCTCTTCTTTTTTCAACCAACTTCTTATCTTAACAATACGTTTTATAAAATCTTTTATAATTTTCATCTTTAGAGTCATATTCCATCCCTTCATCGTATTTACCCTTATTTTGGTACATATATAAGCTTTTCTTACTTTAAAAATTTGGGAGGCAGTTTCTTCTACCAGACCAAAATACACCCAAAATCTAGTGTGTGGCACTGATCTATTCACCGGCCTGATCATATTTGAACTTTTTTTTTTCGTTTTTCTTTCTTTCCCTTTCTTTTCCCCCAGTTGCAGGTCTCTTCTGATTTGTTTAGTGTATATTTTTTCTGGGGTCGTTGTTACCCTGTTAGCATTTTATTCTCTCATTCATCTGTTCTCCTCTGGACAAAATGACAAGGTGGAAAAAATCACCTCAAAAAAAAAGAACAAGAGGCAGTACCGACTGCCAGGGACATAATACGGGCATTAGTAAGATATCAGAACTAGAGTTCAGAATGACAATTATAAAAATACTAGCTGGACTTGAAAAAACATGGAAGATACGAGAGAAACCCTTTCTGGAGAAATAAAATAACTAAAATATGACCAAGTTAAAATCAAAAAGGCTATTAATGAGGTGCAATAAAAAATGGAGGCTCAAACTGCTAGGATAAATGAGACAGAAGAGAGAATTAGTGATATAGAAGACCAAATGATGGTAAATAAAGAAGCTGAGAAAAAAAAAGATAAACAACTACTGGATCACGAGGGCAGAATTTGAGAGATAAGTGATACCATAAGACAAAACAATATTAGAATAATTGGGGTCCCAGGAGAAGAAAGAGAGAGAGGGGCAGAAGGTATATTGGAGCAAATAATAGCAGAGAACGTCCCTAATGTGGGGAAGGAAACAGGCATCAAAATCCAGGAGGCACAGAGAACCCCCCTCAAAATCCATAAAAATAGATCAACATCCCAACATTTAATAGTAAAACTTATGAGCCCCAGAGACAAAGAGAAAATCCTGAAAGCATCTTGGGACAAGAGATCTGTAACTTACAATGGTAGAAATATTAGATTGGCAACAGACCTATCCACAGAGACCTGGCAGGCCAGAAAGGACTGGCATGATATCTTCAGAGCACTAAATGAGACAAATATGCAGCCAAGAGTACTATATCCAGCTAGGCTGTCATTGAAAATAGAAGGAGAGAAAAAAGCTTCCAGGACAAACAAAAACTAAAGGAATTTGCAAACACAAAACCAGCCCTACAAGAAATATTGAAAGGGGTCCTCTAAGCAGAGAGAGAGCCTAAAAGTAACATAGACCAGAAAGGAACACAGACAATATACAGTAACAGTCATGTTACAGGCAATAAAATGGCACTACATTCATATCTTTCAATATTTACCCTGAATGTAAATGGGCTAAATGCCCCAATCAAAAGACACAAGGTATTAAATTGGATAAAAAAACAAAACCCATTGATATGCTGTCTTCAAGAGACTCATTTTAGACCCAAAGATACCCCAGATTGAAAGTGAGGGGCTGGAAAACCATTTACCATGCTAATGGACACCAAAAAAAGCTGGGGTGGCAATCCTTATATTAGACAAATTAGATTTTAAACCAAAGACTGAAATAAGAGATGAGGAAGGACACTATAACATACTTAAAGGGTCTGTCCAACAAGAAGATCTAACGATTGTAAATATTTATGCCGCTAACATGGGAGCAGCCAATTAATTAAGCCAATTAATAACAAAAGCAAATATATACATCGACAACAATACAATAATAGTAGGGGACTTTAACACCCCCCTCACTGAAATGGACAGAGCATCTAAGAAAAGATCAACAAGGAAATAAAGACTTTAAAAGACACACTGGACCAAATGGACTTCACAGATATATTCAGAACATTCCATCCCAAAGCAACAGAATACACATTCTTCTCTAGCGCCCATGGAACATTCTCCAGATTAGATCACATCCTATGTCACAAATCGGGTCTCAACCGGTACCAAAAGACTGGGATCATTCCCTGCATATTTTCAGACCACAATGCTTTGAAGCTAGAACTCAAACCCAAGAAGAAAGTCAGAAAGAAGTCAAATACATGGAGGCTAAAGAGCATCCTACTAAAGAATGAATGAGTCAACCAGGAAATTAAAGAAGAATTAAAAAATTCATGGAAACCAATGAAAAGGAAAACACAACTGTTCAAAATCTCTGGGATGCATTAAAGGCAGTCCTAAGACGAAAGTATATAGCAATACAAGCCTTTCTCAAGAAACAAGAAAGGTCTCAAATACACAACCTAACCCTACACCTGAAGGAGCTGGAGAAAGAACAGCAAATAAAGCCTAAACCCAGCAAGAGAAGAGAAATATTAAAGATCAGAGCAGAAATCAATGAACTAAAAACCAAAAGAACAGTAGAACAGATCAACGAAACTAGGAGCTGGTCCTTTGAAAGAATTAACAAGATTGATAAACGCCTGGCCAGACTTCTCAAAAAGAAAAGTGAAATGACCCAAATCAACAAAATCATGAATGAAAGAGGAGCAATCACAACCAACACCAAAGAAATGCAAACAAGTATAAGAACATATTATGAGCAACTACATGGCAGCAAATTAGATAATCTGGAAGAAATGGATGCATTCCTGGAGATGTATCAACTACCAAAACTGAAGCAGGAAGAAATAGAAAACCTGAACAAACCTATAACCACTAAGGAAATTGAAGCAGTCATCAAAAATCTCCCAACAAACAAAAGCCCAGGGCCAGAGGGCTTCCCAGGGGAATTCTACCAAACATTTACAGAAGAATTAATACCTATTCTTCTGAAACTGTTCCAAAATATAGAAATGGAAGGAAAACTTCCAAACTCGTTTTATGAGGCCACCATTACCTTGATCCCCAAAGCAGACAAAGACCCCATCAAAAAGGAGAATTAAGACCAATATCTTTGAGGAACATGGATGCAAAAATTCTCACCAAGATACTAGACAATAGGATCTAACAGTACATTAAAAGGATAAAAAGATTATTCACCACGACCAAGTGGGATTTATCCCTGGGCTACAAGGTTGGTTCAACATCCACAAATCAATCAACGTGATACAATACATTAATAAAAGAAAGAACAAGAAAGATATGATCCTCTCAATAGATGCAGAAAAAGCATTTGACAAAGTACAGCATCCTTTCTTGACCAAAACTCTTCAGAGTACAGGGATAGAGAGTACATACCTCAATATCATAAAAGCCATCTATGAAAAACCCACAGCGAATAGCATTCTCAATGGGGAAAAACTGAGAACTTTCCCCCTAAGGTCAGGAATGCGGCAGGGATGTCCACTATCACCACTGCTATTCAACAAAGTACTGGATGTCCTAGCCACAGCAATCAGACAACAAAAAGAAATCAAAGGCATCCGAATCGGCAAAGAAGAAGTCAAACTCTCACTCTTTGCAGATGATATGATACTTTATGTGGAAAACCCAAAAGACTCCACCCCAAAACTGCTAGAACTCATACACGAATTCACTAAGGTGGCAGGATATAAAATCAATGCACAGAAATCAGTAGCATTCCTATACACCAACAATAAGTCAGAAGAAAGAGAAATTAAGAAGTCGATCCTATTTACAATTACACCCCAAACCATAAGATACCTAGGAATAAATCCAACCAAAGAGGGAAAGAATCTATACTGAGAAAACTATAAAATACTCATGAAAGAAATTGAAGAAGACACAAAGAAATGGAAAAACGTTCCATGCTCACGGATTGGAAGAACAAACATTGTGAGGATGTCAATGCTACCCGGAGCAATCTACACATTCAATGCAATCCCCATCAAAATACCATCCACCTTTTTCAAAGAAATGGAACAAATAATCCTAAAATTTGTATGGAACCAGAAAAGACCCCGAATAGCCAGAGGAATGTTGAAAAAGAAAAGCAAAGCTGGCGGCATCACAATTTCAGACTTCAAGCTCTATTACAAAGCTGCCATCATCAAGACAGTATGGTACTGGTACTGGTACTGGTACATACCAGTACTGGTACTGGTATGGTACAAAAACAGACACATAGATCACTGGAACAGAATAGAGAGCCCAGAAATGGACCCTCAACTCTATGGTCAACTCATCTTCTACAAGGCAGGAAAGAATGTCCAGTGGAAAAAAGACAGTCTCTTCCACAAATGGTGTTGGGAAAATTGGACAGCCACATGCAGAAGAATGAAACTGGACCATTTCCTTACACCACGCACAAAAATAGACTCACAATGGTTGAAAGACCTCAGTGTGAGACAGGAGTTCATCAAAATCCTAGAGGAGAACACAGGCAGCAAACTCTTTGAGTTCAGACACAGTAACTTCTTCCCAGAAACGTCGCCAAAGGCAAGGGAAGCAAGAGCAAAAATGAACTATTGGGACTTCATCAAGATCAAAACTTTTGCACAGCAAAGGAAACAGTCAACAAAACCAAAAGGTAGCTGACAGAATGGGAGAAAATATTTGCAAATGACATATCAGATAAAAGGCTAGTATCCAAAATTTATAAAGAACTTATCAAACTCAACACCCAAAGAACAAATAATCCAAGCAAGAAATGGGCAGAAGACATGAACAGACATTTTTCCAAAGAAGACATCCAGATGGCCAACAGACACATGAAAATGTGTTCAACATCACTCGGCATCAGGGAAATCCAAATCAAAACCTCAATGAGATACCACCTCACACCCGTCAGAATGGCTAAAATTAACAAGTCAGGAAATGACAGATGTTGGTGGGGATGTGGAGAAAGGGGAACCCTCCTACATTGTTTGTGGGAATACAAGCTGGTGCAGCCACTCTGGAAAACAGTATGGAGGTTCCTCAAAAAGTTTAAAATAGAGCTACCCTACAACCCAACAATTGCACTACTGGGTATTTATCCCAACGATACAAATGTAGGGATCCGAAGGGGTACATGCACCCCGAAGTTTATAGCAGCAATGTCCACAATAGCCAAACTGTGGAAAGCGCCAAGATGTCCATAGACAGTTGAATGGATAAAGAAGATGTGGTATATATGTATACAGTGGAATATTATGCAGCCATCAAAAGGAATGAAATGACATTTGCAATGACGTGGATGGAACTGGAGGGTTTATTCTGAGCGAAATAAGTCAATCAGAGAAAGACATGTATCATATGATCTCACTGATATGAGAATTCTTAATCTCAGGAAACAAACTGAGGGTTGCTTGAGTGGTGGGGGTGGGAGGGATGGGGTGGCTGGGTGATAGACATTGGAGAGGGTATGTGCTACGTGAGAGCTGTGAATTGTGTAAGAATGTTGAATCACAGACCTGTACCTCTGAAACAAATAATTCATTATATGTTAAAAAAAAAGTTATTAGGAAGGGAAAAATGATGGGGGGGGACATCAGAGGGGGAGATGAACCATGAGAGACTATGGACTCTGAGTAACAAACTGAGGGTTCTAGAGGGGAGGGCGTGGGGGGTTGTGTTAGCCTGGTGATGGGTATTAAAGAGGGCACATATTGAATGGAGTACTGGGTGTTATAAGCAAACAATGAATCTTGGAACACTACATCAAAAACTAATGATGTAAGGTATGGTGATTAACATAACATAGTAAAATTTTAAAAAAAAGAAAAAAGAAAATAATTAAATCTTGCCATGTGTAACACAGATGGACCTTGAGGGTATGATGCTAAGTGAAATAAGTCAGACAGAAAAAGATAAATACTATATGATTTCACTTATATGTGGAATCTAATAAAACAAATGGATAAACAAAAAACAGTAATATACTCATAAATACAGAGAACAAACTGGTGGTTGCCAGAATGGAGGTGGGTGGTTGGATGGGTGAAAGAGGTGATGGGGATTAAGAGATACAAACTTCCAGTTATAAAATAAGTAAGTCAAGGGAATGAAAAGTACAGCATAGGGACTATAATCAGTAATACTGCAATAGTTTTGTTTGGTGACAGATGGTAACTACATCTACCATGGTAAGTATTTTATAATGCATATGATTGTCAAATCACTATGTTGTATACTTGAAACTAATATAATATTGTATGTCAACTATACTTCAATAAAAAGATAACAATATACTTCATTAGTTTTTTGACTGATGCATTAGGAAGGACTTTAAATTTAGTAGCTTCAAACAAAACACATTTATTATTTCACCGTTTCTATAAATACAAAGTCGAGGTATAAAGTGACTGGATTCCTTACTCAGAATCTCACCAGAATTTAAGGTGTCAACTAAGACTGAGGTTGTCATTTGGGATTTTCTGTCCTCTTCCAAGCTTGCTGGGTGTTCACAGAATTCCTTTCTTTGTAGCTACAGGACTGAGGTCCCCCATTTTCCTGTAAGCTGTAGACTGAGGACCATTCTGCACTCCTAAGGCTGGTCCCAGGTCTTTGCCATATGCCCCCCTCCATAAATAGCTCATAAGATTAATGTCTGCTTTCTTATAGATCAGCCAAATACATCTCTCTGGGTTTCATTTCTACAACCAACCACAGAAAACCCTCTTTTTTAAAAGGAGTTATCTGATTAAGCCAGGCTCACCCAGGTTAACCTTCCTTTTGCTGTATAATATAATGACTGGAATATTATCATATTCACAGGCTCCACCCATACATAAAGGGATTATACAAAAATGAGGGTCATCTTATAATGCTGCCCACTGTATGTGTCATTTTAGAACAGTTAGTATCATAAGGCAGGCACTGTGATAAGCACTATGTTTACATTATCTTATTTAAACAGCACGATCACTCTATAAAGTAGATGTTTTTATCCTTACTTTAAAACAGAAAAAAAAAATCCTGAAACTTAGAAACTATAGGTGATTCTATGATACCATCCCTATGGTACCATCCTTCATCCTTTCTTCAGGAATAAAACCCTCTTCGCCCAACTGCTGGGAGGGGGGTCTTTGCTGAGTCCCCCTCCAGGAAGTGTCACTGGCCAAAGAGAACTACCCCACTCAAGTCCATGTACCCTCCCCAGGGGCAGCTCACATCCAGTTACTGGAATCCATAGGCTATGAAGCCTCTCCACCTCCCCCTGCCCCCGAACTCTGGCTTCTAGATAGGACAATACTGATGTGCCATTCTAGCTCAGAAGTTCTCACAGGACTGGCTAGAGCTTTTGTTGCAAATTCATGGCAATCTGACGTCTCTTTCTTCCCAATGCTGCTTTCCTCACCCCTCCTCAATGTTCTCAGCAGCTCTCCCAGCAAATCTCATACATGCCAATCTCTAAGTCTGGGTCAATTTCAACCTGATCTAGTACAGGGAGATGAAAAAAAAAAATCCCAGTTCATGGAGATTGCAAAAGCTAGACCCAATATTTGAACCCATGCTCTAAATCACTATGCTACACTGACTCTTGAGTACTCCTTATTAGTCACTTAAGCATCACAAATGGAGATTTTGGAAAATGAGTATGTCTGTTTCCCCTGAAATCTGAGATCAATTTTGGCATCGTATTATTTGCACAAAGAAGAAACAGAAGAATTTTTCTCTTTCTTATTGGAGTCAAGATACACAATAAACTTGTGACTGATTTCTTGCAGTGTTATCAATTCAAATAATTTTGAGAGTTGGACAAGAAATAATAGGTCTTCTAGTCTCCCTCACTTTTTAATCTGAAACTGCATCACCAATGTCGCTGCTTGAATGCCTGCATTAATAGAAAACTCAAGTTCTGAGGTTACGATGGGCCAAAAGCTGCTCCATGTTCCAGGTCAGTAACAGCAGACGTCCAGGGGCAAATTAGGTGTTCAATAAACATCTGTTAAATATGTGAATTATTAAGCATCACTCAAGACTTTCTTTTTTTTTAAAGACTTTTATTTATTTATTTGACAGAGAGAGACACAGCGAGAGAGGGAACCCAAGCAGAGAGAGTGGGAGAGGGAGAAGCAGGCCTCCCGCAGAGCAGGGAGCCCGATGCGGGGCTCGATCCCAGGACCCTGGGATCATGACCTGAGCCAAAGGCAGATGCTTAATGACTGAGCCACCCAGGTGCCCCTCAAGACTTTCTGAATAGGAATCTCCAGTGTAAAGTGTCAAGTATATATTTTAACAAGTCCTTCTGGATGATTCTGATACAGAATCTAACATCATTAGATTAATCTATTGTGGCAAAACATATGCATCACATTTACCATTTAACCATTTTAATTAAAAAATTATTGTGAAGGGGTGTCTGGGTAGTGCAGTCAGTTAAGAATCTGACTCTTGGTTTTGGCTAGGTTGTGATCTCAGGGTTGTGGGATCTAGCCCCCTTGGGCCCCATGCTCAGCATGGAGTCCGCTTGAGACCCTCTCTCCTTCTACCCCGGCCCCTCCCCCCCACTCTCCTCCCCCAAATAAATAATCTTTAAAAAAATTTATTGTGGCAAAATATACATAAACTTTGTAAGCACTTGAAAATGTACAATTCAGTAGCATTAAGTACATTCCCAATGTCATACAACCACCATCACTATCTGGTTCCAGAGACTGTCACCACCTCAAAAGGAAACTTGGACCCATTAAGCAGTCACTGCCCATTCCCTCCCCTCCATCAATTCCGAGTTCTTTACTGCATTGATCTATTCAAGTCAGTTCATCTCTTGGTAATGGTTATCTTTCTTGCTTGTCTCTGGAGCCTAACTTTATCAGAATAAACTTACCCATACAGTATGATTTGGAGACTATACATATGATGATTTTTCTCTTCCTGATCTGTTTCTATCTGTCTAAATCCCCTTTAAATTGTGCAGAGCTATCTCCTTCCTAGAGTCTGACATTATACTTCTTTAATTTAGCTTTAAATTCTTTTAGTTTTGAGAGAGGCTATTTTATACTTCTAATACACATTGAACTTGACAACTAATTTTTCCTATGTGCTACTGGTAAGTCTCATTTCCTTATGTGTAAAGATGTTTCAGGAATCTAAATTCAGGACTTCACATTCATCTTCTTAAAATTTGTTTAAAGCCCCTCTTTTCAACTTACTGAGATATTTTGAGATCTGACTTTACAATTTAATTATTAGCCTGATTCAAGGGAGTTTCAACTGTTATGATCAGGTTGTATCTTTGAGGACCTGTGACAAGATTAAAGGACGTATACAATGTGTTGAATTTTATGAGTCTTGGGAAGCCTTAGACAATGCTTTACAATATCCATCTTCTATTCAATAATTCACACTATTTGCTTAGAACCCAGCATATGCCGAGCACAGCAGTTGTGTACTCTGTGATACTGCGGATCAGGAAAATTCAGTCCCTTCTTGTACTAATCTGTGGGATATACTGAACTCCTACACTGGCCACCCAAAGATGTCTTGTCCCACCCTAATCCCTGGAACCTGTGATTATGATGACTTATCATTCCCATAATTATGTTATGTGATATGGCACAGCTGACCTTAAAATAGGTAGAGTATCCTGGGTTATCTGGGTAGGCCTATTGTAATCATATAAATCCCTCAAAGCAAAGAGCTCACTCCTGGTGGTAGCAGCATAAGGGGAGTCAGAGAGATCTGAAGTGTGAGAAGAACTCAGTGTGTGATTGCTGATTTGGATACAGGAGAGGGACCATGTGACCAGGAATGTGGGCAGCCTGGAGAAGCAGAAAGCAGACCCCAGCTGACAACCAGCAAGGAAATAGGGACTTTGTTCAGTCCAACCAACTCAAGGAAATGAATTCTTCTAGTGACCTGAATGAGCTTGGAGGTAGATTCTTCCCCAGGGCCTCCAAATAAAAACTGAGTCCAACCAACATCTTAACTTTAGTCTTGTCAGATCTGGAGCAGGGAACCCAGCCAAGCCCACCCTGACGTCTGACCAACAGAAACTCTGCAATAGTAAATGGTGTGGTTCTAAGCCTCTAAGTTTGTCGTTATTAGTTATGCAGCAATAGAAAACTAACATAGAGTTAGGTTAGGAAACAGTGCTGGGCCTTGCAAATAGAGGGGGTTTAATTCATTTAGTCAAGCAGACAAAAAAACAAAACAAAACAAAAAAACAAAAAGAAAAACAAAACCCAAACAAACAAAAACCAAAAGACAACTGACAGAATGGGAGAAGATATTTGCAAATGACATATCAGATAAAGGGCTAGTATCCAAAATCTATAAAGAACTTATCAAACTCAACACCCAAAGAACAAATAATCCAATCAAGAAATGGGCAGAAGACATGAAAAGACATTTTCCCAAAGAAGACATCCAAAAGGCCAACAGACACATAAAAAGGTGCTCAACATCACTCGGCATCAGGGAAATCAAATCAAAACCACAATGAGATACCACCTCACACCAGTCAAGATGGCTAAAATTAAAAAGTCAGGAAACAACAGATGTTGGCGAGGATGCGGAGAAAGGGGAAACCTCCTACACTGTTGGTGGGAATGCAAGCTGGTGCAGCCACTCTGGAAAACAGTATTGAGGAGGTTCCTCAAAAAGTTGAAAATAGAGCTATCCTATGACCCAGCAATTGCACTACTGGGTATTTACCCCAAAGATACAAATGTAGTGATCTGAAGGGGCATGTGCACCCCAATGTTTGTAGCAGCAATGTCCACAATAGCCAAACTATGGAAAGAGCCCAGATATCCATCAGCAGATGAATGGATAAAGAAGATATGGTATATATATACAATGGATTATGCAGCCATCAAAAATTGAAATCTTGCCATTTGCAATGACGTGGATGGAACTAGAGCACATTATGCTAAGCAAAATAAGTCAGTCAGAGAAAGACAGTTGTCATATGATCTCACTGATATGTGGAATTTAAGAAACAAGGCAGAGGATCCTAGGGGAAGAGAGGAAAAATGAAACATGATAAAACCAGAGAGGGCGACAAACTATAAGAGACTCCTAATCTCAGGAAACAAACTGAGGGTTGCTGGAGTGGAGGGGCAAGGGGGATGGGGTGGCTGGGTGACAGACATTGGGGAGGGTATGTGCTATGGTGAGCGCTGTGAATTGTGTAAGACTGATGAGTCACAAACCTGTACCTCTGAAACAAACAATACATTATATGTTAATAATAATAAAAAAATAAAATGGCTAACATGCCAAATAGTGGAGTCCAAATTTAGAGGTAAAACAAGAGGAGGTGAAGTTGCCAGAGACAGAGTTGGAAGGATGGTAGGATCAGGCCAGCAGGAGCTGGAACCACAGAGGAGATGAAGACATTCTGGGAACTACCCAAGGAGTGGGGAGTCACTCTAATGTTTTGCCTTCTTTTGCCTTCCAATTGTCCATTTACTCTTCTCATTGGCTCATCTATGAAGAGGCCAATGAGCAAGGGCTCCTAGAAAATATCACAATATTGTCCCCCATAATTCAGAACAAAGAAAGAGAAAGATAAGAAATGGATTTGAGAGCAACGGTCAAAAAACCAGCACAGAGTTTCCAGTATAGTGTTTCTAGCCTAGAAAATAGACAGGCAATAATTTAGGAGCCATCTGGTATGTGTCTTACTCTTTGTAAAATGCTGTGTCAAGCACTTTCCATGTACCTCTCATGCAATCCCATCAACAGTTCTGAGTTAGGCTGGCTTCTTCACTCACTGCCTGTCTCCCCACTCTTGCTGTAGCTTCATCCCGGGCTATGTTCCCCTCCACATCCCTGACTTCAAGTTTTAATCACTGATTTTTTTGGCCCATGACAGGGTGGTTATAACAGTGTGCCAGCTCCAGGCCTCAGCCTGAAGAAGTTTCATATGTTTTCCATCATCTCTTTTGCCTCTGGCACCCCAGAGAATAAGCGGGTCCCAGTTAACCTGCAGATCCAAAGGAGAGGAGACAAGTGGAGCAGAGTGACCTAAGCCAATGACCAGAAGGAAGGAGCAGAGCTGCCTTCACCGCTATAGCCTGGTGAGCTCCCTGGCTGAACTCAGCCTCCATCAGCCAAACCCATGTGATTATGAGAACAAGTATTTTGTTTTATGCCATTGAATTTTGGGTTGGCCCTCTATCCAAACCTACTGTGGCAAGAGTAAATGACTCCAAGTCTGGGGAAGGAGACAGCAGGGGACTGGAGTGCAGATGAATGAGAAATTCATGCATAATCACCAGGGTTCGCAAGCAGTAGAGATGGCATTCAAACTTAGTTCTGCCTAACCACAGACCCTGTGCTCCTGACCACGAATTGCACTAATTACAATAAATCTTGGGTTTTAGCTTCAGTTTGGGGAATAAAAACAGGAGTTGGTGATCATGTTGAGATTCATCATTCAGATCCCACCTCTTTTTATATGGAATTCATGTCAAAGCACCTCTTCTTTTCTTAAGGAATGAGATAACACCAGGAGAACCCATCTCCCATGGAGGAGAAACAAACACAGTCCCAGCAGCTGCCTGACTGAGACCATGTAATCCATCGTCCCCCAAGCTGCTCAAAGACAGTGATGCAGTGTTCCAAGCTGCCTCTGAAATAGGTGAGCAGCTGGGCTAGAGCATGAAGCTGGTGATTTAAGGTGATGTCTGTGCCATTCCATGCTGCCACTGTGCCCTCAGAGGAATTCACACAAGTGAGGAGTAGATGAACTTGCAAGGGAGGTGGTGAGGCCAGTGGTGCTGAAGCACAGGGAAATTTATGGCAGCATTTCCAAATGGCTGCCAGCAAACCAGTTAAGCTTCCCAAGCCTGGAAAGTGTCTTCCCTTGCTCCACTCCACTCACAATGCCACCAACTGAGTTGTGATTCCCAGGACCTCACGCCTGGGTTACAGTAACAAGAACCCTGCCATTCAGGCTCTCACCTCCTCCTTCTTCGTTTAATGACTCATACCCCTCAGCTACCCTGTATCACCCATCCTAATAAAAGAGTCGTGGTGCAAAAAAGTATGAGATCAGAAATCAGAGATGTGGATTTGGATCTCAAATAATGTCATCGCAGAATTGTCAGTGATATTAAATAACTGCTAGGTTTTAGCATTATGGCCATTATTATGGTTAATAATCAGTTAATGTCTGTGTGCATAGATATATATATATTTCACACAAGCCTATGAGGTAGGGACCATGACCCCCACTTTATAAACAAAGAAATCACAACTCAGAAAGTGTCAGCAACTTGCCCAAGATCCTACGGCTAATGAATGATGCAACTAGCCTTGAACCCAAGAACTCGAGACTTTAGGAACCACTCTACCACACTGCTTAGAGGCCCCTCTTTCTAGCTGCAAGCATGGGACTACAAACCTACTTTCTTATACACTAATTTTATTTTTTATAAAATATTTTATTTATTTATTGGACAGAGAGAGAGAGTACAAAGAGGGGGAGTGGCAGACAGAGGGAAAGGGAGAAGCAGGCTTTCCAGGGAGCAGAGAGCCTGACATGGGCTCGATTCCAGGACCATGGGATCATGACCTGAGCTGAAGGCAGGTGCTTAACCAACTGAGCCACCCAGGTGCCCCCTCATTTTCTTTAAAAGAAAAAAAATACAATAATACCTCTATTAGTCTGGATTCATTTAGTTACAAGTGATAGAAAACCCAATACACACTGGTTAAGAACAAAAGTGAAAATACTGATTTATGTAACTGACAGTTTGTTGCAGACCAGAGACTCAGGCAGCATCATCTCTCAACACTGTTTTTGTCTGAGTTGGCCTCAGTCTAAGTAGGGTCCCTATAGATGAGGTTCATGGCAGGTACAGGGCTTGCACCTTAATGGCCAGAGCAACTCCAGTGACAAGAAAGCATTTTTTCCCCAATAGTTTTGATAACCATCCTGAGATAGGTTGATCCAAAACCAGTAGAACGGACCTCAAGGATAGAATATGTTGATTGGGGGGCGCCTGGTTGGCTCAGTTGTTGGGCATCTGCCTTTGGCTCAGGTCATGGTCCCAGGGTCCTGGGATCAAGCCCCGCATTGGGCTCCCTGCTCAGTGGGAAGCCTGCTTCTCCCTCTCCCACTCCCCCTGCTGTGTTTCCTCTCTCGCTGTGTATCTCTCTGTCAAATAAATAAATAAAATCTTTAAAAAAAAAGAGTATGCTGATCGGAGGATAGAATATGCTGATTGGATGTGACTAGGTTATACTTGAACCCATACAGAAGTAGGCAGGTAAACCACCCAAACGACATTGACTCATTATGGAGAATAGACTATTTAAAAAAAAAAATCAGCATGTTGCTACTAGAAGTTTAAGGAGCTTGGAATATTATAAAGTTACTAATGTATACTTACATTATAAATATGATTCTATCCTTATTCCTCACAACATCCCCAGGAGTAAGGTGGGTGGGTATTATTATCAGAACCATACTGTATGTAAAGAAATGATGGCTTGGAGAAAGTAAAGAGTTTTCAGCTGGTAAGTTACAAAGTCAGGAATCACACTCAAATATACCAACTACAGATTCTGTGCACTAATTTTAGAATTAGAACCTGTCATCGAGTAAGTGGCCATCACTCTTTTATATAACAGCTTCTTGGAACTTCAACCAGTACTGCTGAGTGTACACAAAATTTTCTTCTTGCAGTCCACACACTAAGGAACTGTGCTCCTGATTATCAGAAACACACCATTCTGGAAGACTTAAAGGGAAGAGTTGACACTATCACACTGAATTGCTTACCTTCTCATGCTCCCTTCCCAAATGGAACACTGGGTCATTTGAAAAGGCTGGGGCCAAAAAATATCTTGGCCCTTCACTGTCTACCTTATGGTTCAGCAGAGCAGAGGTGACGGCAGCCCAGAAGAATTGCCAACAGACACATTTTACTTGGTGAGCCTAAGTTCTTGGCCCATGGTTTGCTGTCTTTATAGGTATGTTGTAAGGAGGCACTGAAGGAAATGGAATCTGAACCACAACATGTCACCAGGAAGCAGCAAGTGGGGGCTCCAAGGCAAAATCTAGCTGAGAAATTACCCAGCAGAGAGCCAGCAGACAGAGCAGTCAGCAAACGGTACACTGAAGGGGAATCCCACATTGTCTGCATACCCTTTTATGTAAACACTGCTGGACTATTCTGTAATCATTTAATACAGTGCTAAAGAAATATGTTCAATGACACGTGAAGGTGCTCAGATACAGGAAAACATCTGCAGTACAGCAAGCAATTCACTTTTTGTCTGCGATCTCCTTAATCCCCAATCACTTCATGGAATAGGGGCTATTATGCTCATCTTGAAGAAGAGAAAACCCAGTTTAGAAGTGCAATGTGGGGAGTCTGCCCTTTTTTTTTTAAATAATTTTTTATTGTTATGTTAATCACCATACATTACATTATTAGTTTTTGATGTAGTGTTCCATGATTCATTGTTTGTGCATAACACCCAGTGCTCCATGCAGAATGTGCCCTCTTTAATACCCATCACCAGGCTAACCCATCTGCCCCCCCTCCCCTCTAGAACCCTGTTTGTTTTACAGAGTCCATTGTCTCTAATGGTTCGTCTCCCCCTCCGACTTACTCCCCTTCATTCTTCCCCTCCTGCTATCTTCTTTTATTTTTCTTAACATATATTGCATTATTTGTTTCAGAAGTACAGATCCATGATTCATCAGTCTTGTACAATTCACAGTGCTCACCATAGCACATACCCTCCCCAATGTCTATCACCGAGCCACCCAATCCCTCCCACCCCCCACCACTCCAGCAACCCTCAGTTTGTTTCCTGAGATAAAGAATTCCTCATATCAGGGGCACCTCGGTGGCTCAGTCAGTTAAGCAGCTGCCTTCGGCTCAGGTCATAATCCCAGGGTCCTGGGATCGAGCCCCGCATCGGGCTCCCTGCTCAGTGGGGAGCCTACTTCTCCCTCCCTCTGCCTGCCTCTCTGCCTACTTGTTCTCTCTGTATCTCTCTGCCAAATAAATAAATAAATAAATAACTTTAAAAAAAAAGAATTCCTCGTATCAGTGAGGTCATATGATACATGTCTTTCTCTGATTGACTTATTTCACTCAGCATAACACCCTCCAGTTCCATCCACGTCGTTGCAAATGGCAAGATCTCATTCCTTTTGATGGCTGCATAATATTCCATTGTGTATATATACCACTTCTTCTTCATCCATTCATCTGTCGATGGACATCTTGGCTCTTTCCAGAGTTTGGCTATTGTGGACATTGCTACTATAAACATTGGGATGCACGTACCCCTTTGGATCCCTACATTTGTATCTTTGTGGTAAATACCCAGTAGTGCAATTGCTGGATCGTATGGTAGCTCTATTTTCAACTGTTTGAGTAATCTCCAACTGTTTTCCAGAGTGGTTGCACCACCTTGCATTCCCACCAATAGTGTAGGAGGGTTCCCCTTCTCCACATCCCCACCAACAAATGTCGTTTCCTGACTTGTTAATTTTAGCCATTCTGACTGGTGTGAGGTGGTATCTCATTGAGGTTTTGATCTGGATTTCCCTGATGCCGAGCGATGTTGAGCACTTTGTCATGTGTCTGTTGGCCATTTGGATGTCTTCTTTGGGAAAATGTCTGTGCATGTCTTCTGCCCATTATTGATTGGATTATTTGTTCTTTGGGTGTTGAGTTTGGTAAGTTCTTTATAGATTTTGGAAACTAACCCTTTATCTGATATGTCATTTGCAAATATTTTCTCCCATTCTCTCGGTTGTCTTTTGGTTTTGTGGACTGTTTCTTCTGCTGTGCAAAAGCTTTTTATCTTCATGAAATCCCAATAGTTCATTTTTGCCCTGGCTTCCCTTGCCTTTGGCGATGTTTCTAGGAAGAAGTTGCTGTGGCTGAGGTCGAAGATGTTGCTGCCTGTATTCTCCATTAGGATTTTGATGGACTCCTGTCTCACTTTTAGGTCTTTCAACCATTGGGAGTCTATTTTTGTGTGTGGTGTAAGGAAATGGTCCAGTTTCATTCTTCTGCATGTGGCTGTCCAATTTTCCCAAAACCATTTGTTGAAAAGACTGTCTTTTTGCCATTGGACATTCTTTCCTGCTTTGTCAAAGATGAGTTGACCATAGAGTTGAGGATCCATTTCTGGGCTCTCGATTCTGTTCCATTGATCTATGTGTCTGTTTTTCTGCAGTATCATACTGTCTTGATGATGACAACTTTGTAATAGAGCTGGAAGTCCGGAAATGTGATGCCGCCAGCTTTGCTTTTCTTTTTCAAGATTCCTCTGGCTATTCGGGGTCTCTTCTGGTTCCATACAAATTTTAGGATTATTTGTTCCATTTCTTTGAAAAAAGTGGATGGTATTTTGATGGGGATTGCATTGAATGTGTAGATTGCTCTAGGTAGCATTGACATCTTCACAATGTTGATTCTCCCAATCCATGAGCATGGAACGTTTTTCCATTTCTTTGTGTCTTCTTCAATTTCTTTCCTGAGTATTTTATAGTTTTCTGAGTACAGATCCTTTGCCTCTTTGGTTAAATTTATTCCTAGGTATCTAATGGTTTTGGGTGCAATTGAAAATGGGATCGACTCCTTGATTTGTCTCTCTCCTGTCTTGTTGTTGGTGTATAGGAATGTCACTGATTTCTCTGCATTGATTTTATATCCTGCTACTTTACTGAATTCCTGTATGAGTTCTAGGAGTTTTGGGGTGGAGTCTTTTGGGTTTTCCACATACAGTATCATATCATCTGCAAAGAGTGAGAGTTTGACTTCCTCTTTGCCAATTTGGATGCCTTTGATTGCTTTTTGTTGTCTGATTGCTGTGGCTAGGACTTCTAATACTATGTTGAATAGCAGTGGTGAGAGTGGACATCCCTGCCGCGTTCCTGACCTTAGGGGGAAAGCTCTCAGATTTTCCCCATCGAGAATGCTATTCGCTGTAGGTTTTTCATAGATGGCTTTTATGATATTGAGGTATGTACCCTCTATCCCTATACTCTGAAGAGTTTTGATCAAGAAAGGATGCTGTACTTTGTCAAATGCTTTCTCTGCATCTATTGAGAGGATCATATGGTTCTTGTTATTTCTTTTGTGAATGTATTGTATCACGTTGATTGATTTGCGGATGTTGAACCAGCCTTGCAGCCCAGGGATAAATCCCACTTGGTCATGGTGAATAATCCTTTTAATGTACTGTTGGATCCTATTGGCTAGTATTTTGGTGAGAATTTTTGCATCCATGTTCATCAAGGATATTGGTCTGTAATTCTCCTTTTGATGGGGTCTTTGTCTGGTTTGGGGATCAAGGTAATAGTGGCCTCATAAAATGAGTTTGGAAGTTTTTCTTCCATTTGTATTTTTTGGAACAGTTTCAGGAGAATAGGTATTAATTCTTCTTTAAATGTCTGATTGAATTCCCCTGGGAAGCCATCTGGCCCTGGGCTTTTGTTTCTTGGGAGATTTTTGATGACTGCTTCAATTTCCTTAGTGGTTATAGGTCTGTTCAGGTTTTCTATTTCTTCCTGGTTCAATTTTGGTAGTTGATACATCTCTAGGAATGCACCCATTTCTTCCAGGTTATCTAATTTGCTGGCATAGAGTTGCTCATAATATGTTCTTATAATTGTTTGTATTTCGTTGGTGTTGGTTGTGATCTCTCCTCTTTCATTCATGATTTTTTTGATTTGAGTCCTTTCTCTTTTCTTTTTGAGAAGTCTGGCCAGGGGTTTATCAATCTTGTTAATTCTTTCAAAGAACCAGCTCCTAGTTTCGTTGATCTGTTCTACTGTTCTTTTGGTTTCTACTTCATTGATTTCTGCTCTGATCTTTATGATTTCTCTTCTCCTGCTGGGTTTAGGCTTTATTTGCTGTTCGTTCTCCAGCTCCTTCAGGTGTAGGGTTAGGTTGTGTATTTGAGACCTTTTTTGTTTCTTGAGAAAGGCTTGTATTGCTATATACTTTCCTCTCAGGACTGCCTTTGCTGTATCCCAAAGATTTTGAACAGTTGTGTTTTCATTTTCATTGGTTTCCATGAATTTTTTTAATTCTTCTTTAATTTCCTGGTTGACCCATTCATTCTTTAGTAGGATGGTCTTTAGCCTCCATGTATGTGAGTTCTTTCCGAATTTCCTCTTGTGATTGAGTTCCATTGTCAAAGCATTGTGGTCTGAAAATATGCAGGGAATAATCCCAATCTTTTGGTACCGGTTGAGACCTGATTTGTGACCTAGGATGTGATCAATTCAGGAGAATGTTCCATGGGCACTCGAGAAGAATGTGTATTCCATTGCTTTGGGATGGAATGTTCTGAATATGTCTGTAAAGTCCATTTGGTCCAGTGTTTCATTTAAAGTCTTTATTTCCTTGTTGATCTTTTGCTTAGATGATCTGTGCATTTCAGTTAGGGGGTGTTAAAATCCCTCAGTATTATTGTATTGTTGTCAATGTGTTTCTTCGCTTTTGTTATAAATTGCCTTATATAATTGGCTGCTCCCATGTTCGGGGCATAGATATTTACAATTGTTAGATCTTCTTGTTGGATAGACCCTTTAAGTAGGATATAGTGTCCTTCATCTCTTATGACAGTCTTGTTTTAAAATCTAAATTGTCTGATATAACGATTGCCACCCCAGCTTTCTTTTGGTGTCCATTAACATGGTAAATGGTTTTCCAGCCCCTCACTTTCAATCTGGGGGCGTCTTTGGGTCTAAAATGAGTCTCTTGCAGACAGCATATTGATGGGTCTTGTTTTTTAATCCAATCTGATAGCCTGTGTCTTTTGTTTGGGGCATTTAGCCCATTTATATTCAGGGTAACTATTGAACAGTATGAATTTAGTGCCACTGTATTGCCTGTAAGGTGACTGTTACTGTATATTGTCTCTGTTCCTTTCTAATCTATGCTGCTTTTAGGCTCTCTTTTTGCTTAGAGGACCTCTTTCAATATTTCTTGTAGGGCTGGTTTTGTGTTTGCAAATTCCTTTAGTTTTTGTTTGCTCTGGAAGCTTTTTATCTCTCCTATTTTCATTGAGAGCCTAGCTGGATATAGTATTCTTGGCTGCATATTTTTCTCATTTAGTGCTCTGATATTATCATGCCAGTCCTTTCTGGCCCGCCAGGTCTCTGTGGATAGGTCTGTTGCCAATCTAATGTTTCTACCATTGTAGGTTACATATCTCTTCTCCTGAGCTGCTTTCAGGATTTTCTCTTTGTCTCTGAGACTCGTAAGTTTTACTATTAGATGTAGGGTGTTGGCCTATTTTTATTGATTTTGAGAGGGGTTCTCTGTGCCTCCTGGATTTTGATGCCTGTTTCCTTCCTCACATTAGGGAAGTTCTCTGCTATAATTTGCTCCAATATACCTTCTGCCCCTCTCTCTCTTTCTTCTTCCTCTGGGATCCCAATTATTCTAATGTTGTTTCGTCTTATCGTATCGCTTATCTCTCGAATTCTGCCCTTGTGATCCTGTAGTTGTTTATCTTTCTTTTTCTCAGCCTTTTTATTTTCCAGCATTTGGTCTTCCATATCACTGATTCTTTCTTCTGCCTCATTTATCCTAGCAGTTAGTGCCCCCATTTTTTATTGCACCTCATTAATAGCCTTTTTGATTTCGACTTGGTTAGATTTTAGTTCTTTTACTTCTCCAGAAAGGTTTCTCTAATAACTTCCACACTTTTTTCAATCCCAGCTAGTATCCTTAAAGTCATGATCCTGAACTCTAGGTCTGACATCATACTAATGTCAGTATTGAGTAGGTTCCTGGCAGACGGTACTACCTCTTGTTCTTTTTGCTGAGGTTATTTTTTTCGTCTTGTTATTTTGTCCAGAGTAGAACAGATGAATGAGAGAACAGAATGCTAACAGGTTAACAACGTCTCCAGCAAATATACTCTATACAAATCAGAATAGTCCTGAAACCAACAGACAAGAAAGGGAAAGAAAGAAGAGAAAAAAAAAGGAAAAAGTTAAAAACAAACAAAAACAGAACAAAACAAAACAAAAAAACAGAATATGATCAAATATGGTCAGGCTAGTGCATAGATCAGTGCCACACACTAGTTTTTGGGCATATTTTGGTCTGTTAGAAGAAAGTGACTGCTAAAATTTTAAAGAAAGAAAGACTTATATATGTACAAAATAAGGGTTGATACAATGAAGGGATGGCAGATGACTGTAAAGATGAAAATTATAAAAGATTTTATAAGGAATTGACAAGAAGTTGTTTTTAAAAAGAAAGAAGATTTAAAAAGAAAAAAGAAAAAAAAGGAAAAAAAAAAGGGAGAGAATGTGATCAGGCAGGAGAATAGAACAAAGCCATGCACTAGTGATTTAGGGTATATTTTGATCTGTTAGAAGAAATTGTAGCTCAAAATTTTAAAGAGAGAACAACTTATGTATATATGCCAAACATTAGGGTAACTACTATTAGGGTAACTACTACATATACTAATATGACTCTAAAATGAAAAATAAAAAATGTTTTTTTCAACAATGGATTGATAAGATGTTGTTTGAAAAAGGGAAAAAGAAAAATTCAAAAAAAAAAACAGTTAAAAAATTAACTTTGAAAAACTAATGAATTATGGTAAAAAAGCCATGAATTCTATGTGCAGTATTCCCCTAGCGTTGGAGTTCTCCCCTTCTCCTTGATCGGTAAACTTGGTCTTGGCTTGCTGGCTGTTCGTGCTGATCTTCTGGGGGAGTGGCCTGTTACTGTGGTTCCCAAATGTCTTTGCCCGAGGCGGAAACCGTCCCGCCCTTGTGAGTCCAGGCTAAGCAAGCTGCTCGGGTTTGCTCTCAGGAGCTTTTGTTCCCTGCAAGCTCTTGGTACAGCTTTAGAGGACCAGGGTGAAAATGGTGGCCTCCCAATCTCCACCCGGAGGAGCTGAGAATTCAGGGCCCCGCTCCTCAGTGCGCCCCCTGAGAAAAGCAGTCACTCCCGTCTCCCTGGTCTCTGGCCGCACTCCGTGCTCACCCAGCCTGTGACCGAGCATTTCTATGTCTGGCACCCGACCCCGTGTGGAGCCTCCAAACCCAGCAGATCCCTGTGGTCCACTCCCACGCCGCTCCTCCCAGGGGAGGAAGGGGTGTCTCCCCAGATCTGCCGCTTGTTGGGTCCCTGCTGGAGGAGCAGTGGCCCGACTGGGCCGCGGATCACAGTTTATGGCAACCCCGAGCTGAGAGCCCGCGCCTCGGCTCCGTCTCTGCAGCCGGCTTCCCCCCTCCGATACCTGGGAGCTCTGCCGCACTCAGTCACCCCCGGTCTTTTTGTGACCCCGAGGGTCCTGAGACCACACTGTCCTGCGAGGGTTCCACCCCCCGCTTAGCCACTGGAGTGACGTCCCCCAGCGGAGCCGGCTTCTAAAAGTTCCGATTTTGTGCTCCGTGGCTCTATCACTCGCCAGAAGCGGCCGACGAAGGCCCCCTGCCCCGCCGTCTATCCTCCCAAATATCGCCTCGGATTCACTTCTCCGCACATCCTACCTTCCAGAAAGTGGTCGCTTTTCTGTTCAGAGTGTTGTTACTATTCTTATCTTCGATCTCCTGTTGAGTTTGTAGGTGTTCAGAATGGTTTCATCCCTATTCGGCTGACTTCCTGAGACCAGACAAAATCCAGGTCTCCTACTCCTCTGCCATCTTGCTTCACCCTGACATTTTAATCATCTTGGATATGAGAGCCCAGACTGACTCTCATTGAGTGATGAAGGCCCATAAACATCCAGAGAAGTGTCATGCAAGCCATGCCCTAAGACGGTAAAACCTGCTGTCTCTGAAAAGGTGGTATTGTGAAAGTTTCCTTTCCTTGTTTTAGCTCTCCTTTCCTTATTTGGAATTTTCTATTTTTGTTAAAATGGTAATAATAAACATGTATCATTATTGTAACCCAAATCATTATTATAGGTCAAATAAAATGTATTTAATTTCTATTAAGACAGATTAAAATAAAGACTTCACCATACACTTAACATATATCTCTTTAGTAACTAAAAAATCTTATTATAAATCAATAAAATTGACTTAATTTTGGGGGCGCCTCGATGGCTCTGTCGGTCAAGCATCTGACTCGTGGTTTCAGCTCATGTTCTGCTCTCAGGGTCTTGGATCTCGGATCTCTGCCCCTTACTTCCCCTCTCAAAATAAATAAATAAGTCTTTTTTAAAAAAATGACTTAATTTTCATTAAAAAATATTAAACTTTTTAGAACCATATACCTAGCAATTTCCTATGCCCCATGGGTACGATATGTGGCAAATAGACTCTTTGCAGAGATCAACATCTTAGGCCAATGAGATATGACCTTTATGAATGAACTATAAGCAAGTACTAACACTGTGCTATAGGAATCTTGCTGATAGAGTGATTGCTGAGTGAATTTCTTTACATTTGTAACATGGGTAACTACTAATATTTATAGAAAACTGTCTATTATCTAGCTTGATTCTGAAAGTAATGTATTTAGGCAAAATATGAAGACCTGTTAATTACTGATGGGGACAGCAAGGCTCAGAGAAGCTGAGTGACTTCCAGGGGTTAAACACCTAGTACAAGGTAGGAGGTGCTTTTGAACGCAAGGAGGCTGACTTCCAAGCCCTATTGATCTTTTCACCATAGAATGTGGCCTCTTGTGAGGCATGTTATGACTCTGAAAATGTTTCACATTTATCTGATTTATTTTTACTAAGGCAATTAATTTAACTAGTTTATGTAGAATATTTATTATATACCAAGAAATTTGCTGGGTTCTGGAGATACAGAAGTGAATAAAACCCAAATGAAAATTATTTTTAGGGGATTAAACTTTGAAAGTGTTTTTTTTTAAACCCATAACTATAGAGGAAAAAGTATTAGTTTTTCCATCTTTCATTTAGTTCTTTTACAACTCTGTATTTCCATAGATATTAAATCAGGTACATTCTATTTTCTTATAAACACCATAAACTTTTCCCAATCCCCTACCCTCACTTTGTCTAAATATATTCATAATCTACTTTTATTTCTTTTTAATATTCATAGAAGCACAATCATAGGGTATTAGATCTGGAAGAGCATGAAAAGGAATACAGAGTAGATACTCATGTATTTCTGTTCAATTAATAAGCAACTGAATGAATGAAGGGAGTAGATGCCTGTTATCCAAAGGATGTGATGAGGGGAGTGAATGTATTCTATTGAATTGTGGATACAAAATCTCCTGTATGAGTACAAAACTACTACATTCTATCTATGCCCCCTTGTACTTGAAGGCTTTTAATATCAAGAAAAGAAAGCATGTTTAAAATTGGTGAAATCTGAGTATCTTTCCTTATATTATGTTTTTGAAATTATAAAAGTAATATATGCTGTTTGTTAAAGAAAAAGAGAGATTAAACCAATCAGCATTATGTAAAATTGTTATGTGCAAGTCATTTTTCATCCCATCTTGATCTCATATGCATTACTGGCTTTTGAAAACTAGACACCAATGTTTTTCTACGTGTCAATTATAATTTTTATATTATATAATTTAATATATTTCTATCATATAGCTATAATCATAGCTATAATCCTATAGCTATAAATCCTATAAACAGAAACTGCATAGATACCATACATACTGTGCTACGAATAGCTTGCTTACTTGATTTAAAAAACAAAACAATGCAATTTTTTTACAATTTTTAACAACACAATGTGTTAGGTTTTTTTTTTTTTCCTTTCTTTCTTTTGTATTGTGTTAGTTTTCAATGATTTCATGGTTGAGGGTATGGATTCTGCATTCAGGCAGATGCAGGTCTGATCCCATACTACCTATGTCATCCTGCACAACTGATTTACCTTAAGAGCTTCAGTTTCTTCATCAGTCAATAGCAATAATAAATGTACCTTCATACTGATGTTGTAGTGAAGAATATAGGAAGTAATCTGTATAAAGGATGTGGCACAGTACTTGGCATTTAGGAACTGCATGTTTGTTCACTCTAATAATATCTTTATTTGTACAATGAAATATTCTAGACGATGGAAGTACTAGGTTGAATAACATTCCCTCAGAATGAGTGTCCACCCAAAACACCAGAATTTGATCTTTTTTTGAAATTAACTTAATTTTGCAGATATAATTAGTTAAGCTAAAGTCCTACTTGATTGGGGAGGGCTCTATTTCAATGACAGGTATTCTTATAAGAACAAGGAAATTTGGAAACAGACACACACAGAAGAGAAGGATAGAGGGAGAATATCAGAGACAGAGACTTGAGGGATGCATCTGCAAGCCAAGCATTGCC
>NW_027397086.1:12641461-12667867 GCF_003265705.2 Callorhinus ursinus
ATATCAGAGACAGAGACTTGAGGGATGCATCTGCAAGCCAAGCATTGCCCGCAACCACCCAAAGCTGGAGAAGAAGAGAAAGGAGTCTCCCCTAGAGCCTTCAGAGAGAGTGCAGCCCTGCCAACACCTTGATCTTAGGCTTCCAGCCTCCAGAACTGTGAGCCAATAAATTTCTGTTGTATTAAGTCACCTAGTTTTTGGAAATTTGTTCCCACTGCCCTAGGAAACTAACATAATGGACATATTTTTTAGCCATTTTAAATTGATTTATATTTAGAGTGTGTTGTTGTTATTGCTCTTGCTTTTTGTTATATCCCAATGTTGCAGATATTTCTGTGACAGATTCCAGAAATATATTTCTTTTCTTTTTAAGATTTCATTTATTTATTTGAGAGAGAATGAGAGAGAGAGAGAGCACGAGAGGGGGGAGGGTCAGAGGGAGAAGCAGACTCCCTGCTGAGCAGGGAGGCCCATGTGGGACTCAATCCTGGGACTCCAGAATCATGACCTGAATCGAAGGCAGTCGTTTAACCAACTAAGCCACCCAGGCGCCCCTAGAAATATATTTCTTGAGCCAAGGATGTATACATTTAAATTTTTGATACCTACTGCCAAATTGCTCTATAAAATGTTGTATAAAATTATGCTCTCATATTGGTATATGAGAGTACCTTTACTCTAAATTCTCACTAACAACAATAGTACCAATTTTTGTTGAAAGCTATGCAGTAATTCACCACTTATTATAACTTATCTGTGCCTTCATTTCTCCACCTAGCATGTTAAGATAGTGAGAGTATTTAGTTCTTAAGTTGTGAGAATAAAATGTGTCAAATACTTAGAACAATACCTGACATATAAAGAACAGCTTAATAAATGTTGTTTTATTATTATTATCACTGTTGAAGTCTTCAAGAAGAATAACCTTCAGCTCAGAAACCAAAATACCTTCCATTTAAGAATCATTTTAGGGGCACCTGGGTGGCATGGTCAGATCAGCCTGCAACTCTTAGTGTTGGCTCAGGTCTTGATATCAGCCTTCAGATTCTCTCTCCCTCTGCCCCTCCCACTTGTTCTCTCTCTCTATCCTTCTCTATCTAAAATAAATAAATAAATCTCTTTTTTTAAGCAGCACTATATATTTTTTTAAAGATTTTATTTATTTATTTGAGAGAGAGAGAATGAGAGATAGAGAGCACGAGAGGGAAGAGGGTCCGAGGGAGAAGCAGACTCCCCGCTGAGCAGGGAGCCCGATGCGGGACTCGATCGCGGGACTCCAGGATCATGACCTGAGCCGAAGGCAGCCGCTTAACCAACTGAGCCACCCAGGCGCCCCTTAAGCAGCACTATAAATTACTGATGGTCATACACAATTCCCGTTTCAGCTGATCCCAAGTCTATTTATTTATTTTTTTTACCAAGTTGAAGTTTTCTTGATCTTAGCCAAGCACTAAAGACACCAGTAAAGGGAACTACAAGAGATCTGCCTCGTACTTCTCGCTTCCTGTGTGACTAACTGAGCACCTAGTTTTTATTTCTTTCTTCCTTTTTTCTTTCTCTTTATTCCTCTCTACCTTCCTCTCTTTCTTCCACTTTCTTTTCCTTCCTCTCACCCTCCATCCCTCTTTCTTCTTTTCTTTTCCTCCCTCCCTCTCTTTTTTGTCCCCTTTCCATTCTTTGAAATAATGAACTGAGCTTCAGAGAGGCAGCGTTGTATTTTGGGTAGATATCCCTCCTCAAAGATATACACTGGACATGGAATTATAAAAACTGATTAACATTCAATCTCTGCTATTAGTAAGCATATTTAATTGGGACAAGTCATTTAATTACTCTGGATGGTAGTTTCATTAGTTACTCATTTATTTATCTATTTCACAAATATTTCTTGAAAACCTCTTATGCGCTGATAGGTGAAGACACAGTAGTGAACAAGGGGGATGTAGCAACTGCTCCCATGGGACTTTAATTTTATTGCAAGAGAGATATTAAAATCTAAAATCTAATGATTTCTTTATTGTTGTGATAAATCTACACTAGGGAAGTAAAAAAAAAAAAAAAAAGCATGCAGCAGGGACATTTATCTCAGGCTGGAAAGTCAGGGAACACTCTTCTAAGGAAGTGACGTTGAATCTGACATCTGAAATATGACTTAGAGTCATCCAGGAAAAATGGTAGAAAGGAGAACTTGTAGGTGAGGGAACAAAACATCAGAAGGTTTGAGGCTGGGAGGAGGACAGCCCATAACTGAGACTCTGAAAGAAGGCTCTTGTGGTTAGAAGACAGAGAAGGTAGTGATTTGGGGTGACGGGGTAGGCAGGGGCTAGAGCATGCACAGTTAATAGAATATGTTAACAATCTAACTGCAGTGTGCAAAATAAGGAAGTACACATCCATTGCATGCCATGGTTTGTGAGTGATTTTATGACTCTGTGATAATGGATTCATAGTAACATCATCTAAAATCATATCATAAGTTGGTTATGCTTCTAGAATTTCCCATTGTAATTATGGATGGGGGGGTGATGGAAGGAGGAAAACCATCAAGAAAACCCTTACAATGGTTGAGGAATGAAGTGATACAAACTTAGAGTAGATATTTACATTGATTATGGAAAGGAGCAGATGTGTGAGGGATATTAAGGAACGACTGACTTTTATAATCAAAAGCAAAATGTCAAGACCATGTAGCTCCCACATGATGATGAAGTCCACTCACTATCTGGTTGGTGGGAACACTTTGTTAATAAATGGAAGGGGAGTGTAGCCTGACCAATTAGTGGTAGCCATGGGCACAGGAAAGATGAGAGGCAACAGGTATTCCCCAAACACGTTCTGCCTGTCAAACACTTGTTTTATGGGCTAATAACTGAGACCAGAGAAACCAAGTGAATTTTGAGATTTCCATTTTTACAGTTTTTACTAAAGCTGTGACTGGTGCTCTTGCCTCTTTCCTGTTTTATATGCTCCCTTTATATAGTTTACTTTGCTGGACTACAATGATCCTAAAGCAATCGTTCCCCTCATTCATCCTTCTACAGCTCTATTCTAAGTTGTATGAGTCCAATGACCTGCTACCTTATATCAGAGCTAAAACTTGCAAAGTAATGTGACATGATTTATCTGAAATAACTATAAAATACTTACCAAATAATAACTTTATATGAGAATCTAAACAGATATTTGGTTTAGGTAATATTTCCCATATAAGTAAGCATTAACGTATTATCTTTTTTTTAAAGATTTTATTTATTTATTTGACAGAGAGAGACAGCGAGAGAGGGAACACAAGCAAGGGGAGTGGGAGAGGGAGAAGCAGGCCTCCCGCTGAGCAGGGAGCCCCATGCGGGGTTCAATCTTCATGACCTGAGCCAAAGGCAGACACTTAATGACTGAGCCACCCAGGCGCCCCAACGTATTGTTATTAAGCATTGTTTTATACTGGATTTATTAAAGGCCCCAATTTTCACCAGCTTGTTTCCACTGGCACTGGAAGTCTTTGATGAGAAGACAGGGATAGTCAGGTTGGGATTGCTCTTTCCCTAAGAGGTATAGACCAAGACCGGGAGGATGTAGAGGAAAGACCAAGACCGGGAGGATGTAGAGGAAAGAACTGGAAGAGCAGAAATAATGTGCAGGAAAAATTATGAGAGTGGTTTTAGAAAAAAAAAAAAAGAATGTGTATGTATTAGAGACATATTTTGGTGGCAGAATAAACTTGCATTGCAGAATTGGACCTACATTAGCTTATTCTAAGAGTGCCTTTTCAGGCATTCATATTTTTCCCCCATTGCAGGTAAAACTTTGGTAATAATGCCTAATTCACGATGTTGTTCCAGGACATAACTAAAGAGTATGTGGAAATAACTGGCTATCCTACAGACCATAAAATGGTTTTCTGTCAAATAACTTCACTAGAATTATGGGCTTTATTTTCTAGAAAACAGTTCTCAGCCCCAAGTTCACCTTTTTCCTTTTCCTCCAATATAGGCCCAGCACTATTCTCCCCTGCAATCCTTTTGTCTTATAACAGATCGACTTGGAGCCTCGGTCGAGAGCAAGCAATATGAGGGAGGCAAAGATTAAGTTGATCCGAATTTCAAGACACTTTGGTGGACAAATCACACATGCCAGTTTGCCCGGGACAATCTTGTTTTCATGTTAGTATCATTATTAATCTCTCCCCCCTGTACTCGTAAAATGTGGATAATAAATTATCCTGCCCTTTGAATTTTTGTATCTCTATGTTCTCTTCCTGTTCTGATGTTTCTCTGTTACTCATTTTGACCACGCATTTGTCTCACTGTCTGAGGCTCCTTTACTCTTTTACGGCTTCCTTTCACTCATGAGTTTTCTTTTCTTTCTCTTCATCATTCCCTTCACACCTTCCACCTACCCAAGAGCCACACCCATTGCTTTTTCTTCATCCCCTTAATCTCTTTTTTGCCTTCCTCAACCTGTCTCTCTCTGCATCTTCATCTCTGTCTCCCTCCTACCCACCCCGCTTCCTGCTTATTTCCATCTCTGCCCCAGTTCCACTATTTCCACCTGTACCACATATGGTAGAACTGGGGAGAAGCGTCCTTATGAGGGGACTAGTTTCTCAGTTTACCTATGGTTTCTAGATATGGACCCAGGCAGACGGGTGGACTCATGCGGGGATGAGTAATGACAAGGAAATGATGTATTTGTCACAGCTTGCTAGTGACAGAGGGAAGTTTAAAATAGGATTTGAAAAACAGGAGTGCCCCAAACCCGGAATAGATGGCCTCAAAGCACTGATAATTTAAATTTTTCATTTTATTTGCCAAAGGGTTGGAATGAGGTTACTCAGACCTCACCACGGGCTCACCCTCCTTCCAGAATCTAATCACAGAGCAGCAGTATCATAAAAACAGAAATAGCTCATGCATCCATTTGTCATCCCTTAGGGGATTCAGCTAATCAGAATATCCCTGAGCGATAGCCAGAGAGCAGGGACATTAAAGCAAATGTGTTGGTGCCACACAATTGAGTTTAGGGTTAAGGGAGAGGGCAGGATGGGTTCTATGACTTGTGGTGAGGCATATGACTCAAAAGGGTATGTATCTTCCTAAAATGTGAACACATGTGACTCTAAACTCTACATTCTGACCTTGGAGTCAGGAAGGCAGGCTGTAGCTTCATATCAGTAGGACATAAGGGCTTGGCTGCCGACTCTGGTGTTTTCAATTTTCCCAGAGAGAAGATAAGGGACCATCCAGTGAGACTTAGGTGATATTGGATAGCTGAGACATGAACCCAGATTTTCCCACATTCCATGATCACTCATTGCCTTATCGGGCACAAGGAGATACCGGTAAATGTTGACTGAGGCTCAAAGAACATTAGATTTGAAGAAGACCTCAAGGACCTAGATTAACATTTCTCAAATACTTTACCACGCAAACAAACTACTTATGGATACCATTAAAAATACAAATTCTGATCCAGTAGGTATGGATGGGACTTTGCATTTCTTACAAACTCCCAGGAGTTGTTGATACTGCTTATCTAGCGACCCCATTTTGAACAGGAGGACCTCAAATCCTTCCACCCTTTTACAGTCATGAAGAGGCCTTTAAGATAAAGGCTTTGGGATCACTGTGTGTGCTGCTGACAGACTGCTGGACTAAACTGACAGACATGGTGGGGTTTTGTTTGTTTTTATTTGTATGTTGTATTATTCTCACCAGCACTACCTTTGGAGTCAGACACATCCAGATACTGACACCAGTCTACCACATACAGCAGGTTTTTAACCTTTCAGCCTCCTCATCCATGAAATGGAATAAATAATCCCTCTACCTCACCAAATTTTATAGGAATTAAATGAGAAAATACATATATAGTGATGGCATGGTGTCTGGCACATAGTGTATATTTTCATAAAATAGTCTTTTTCTTTCTTTCTTTCTTTTTTTTTTTTTTTTTTTTTGCTATATTCAGGTGAAACCGAAGAGGAAAAGAATTGCCAAAAAAAAAAAAAAGGAGGAAGGAGAAGGAGGAAGAGGAGGAGGAAAAGAAGAAAGAAAGAGAGAAAGGAAAAAGAAGGAAGAAAAGAAAGAAAGGAGAAATAAAGAGAAAAAAAAAACACAACAACAGTTACTAAAGTGAAGAGAAAAGCATTTCTCACAGAAAATTTCCTCCTCCTTCCAAGCATTTAATAACCCAATGTAACCAAATTTCCAAGTTACAAGTTTCTGGTGCTAAAAAGGCAACAGCACATGGCTGTGAAATGGAGCTGTGCACATGTCCAGCCAGCACCATCCCCATCACAGTTACCTGTGCATATTCATCACAGCTCCCTGTCGAGCATGTGGAATAATAAGCACCTTTTTCTCTGGCTTGCACAAATGTCCCTTTGGACTAGCACTGATGCTGCCTTTCTGAACCTTCTAGGTATAATCTCCAGGGGACAGTACAAATTTACAAGCATCTTGCCTAGTCTTCTTCCTTCCACTTTTTTCCCACTCAGGTCTCCAAAAGCTCCCCAACCATGGTTGCCCATGGGATCAATCTCAGCTTACAGGGAAGGGCAACCCATAAGTAAGATGTTAAAGACGTCCCCCGACTTACCTCTAGTATGATGCCACATTCACTATGGCATATATTGCACAGAAATTATTCAGAAATGATAAAGGGAGGTTGATTTTCTCACAGAGGTTATGAGGAAACACTGGATGATGATATTAGAAGACTTGAGGACCCAGTACTACCAATTACCTGCCCTCAGGCACAGAGAGGTCTCCCTGTATGGTGTCCACACTGTTAAAAACAAATCAACAGGGGCGCCTGGGTGGCTCAGTTAGTTAAACCACTGCCTTCAGCTCAGGCCATGATCCCAGGGTCCTGGGATCGAGCCCCACATTGGGCTCCCTGCTCATGCAGGAAGCCTGCTTCTCCCTCTGCCTGCTGCTCCCCCTGCTTGTGCTCCCTCCCTCTCTCTCTCTCTCTCTCGCTCTGTGTGTCAAATAAATAAAATCTTAAAAAAAAAAAAAAAACAAATCAACAGACCCAAAATACAGTTGCTTATGCTAACCCCACATCACCAAACCAAGACTTAACTTAATTATCGTTTTGGCACTCCCAGATATGGGATTAAGCCAGCCAATCAGGAATTGCCTGATCAGCACTAGTTAGGTCATATTCCTGATAGACCCTGCCTCCCCTTAAAGGAAAGTCACTTTGCACTAACCAACCTGCTTTTTTGTCTGGTATAACTTCCCTTGTTCCCACTGCCTTCTGCCTACAAAAGTTTCTCACCTTGTACAGCTCCTCGGAGCTCCTTTCTATCTGCTAGATGGGATGTGGCCCAATCAAATCAATTTTTGCTCAAATAAACTCTTAAAATGTTTAATCTGCCTCAGTTTATCTTTTAACAATACAGTGTAATATTTTATTAATTTTTATATTTTATTTCAATATTTTATTAATTCAATATATTTTTGCTCCAAACCCCCATATAAAGAACTCAAGTAAGCTGTATGATCTAAGTGCCATTTTGCACCAGTCAGCCACCATTCTGTGTTCCCCTCCAAAGTGAGTTCTTCCCACAGAGTCTTTCCTCATGTCTCACAACAACAATGTGAGTTAGGCATTATTCACATTTCACCACTGATGCAACAGTATCTAAGAGAGGTAAAACATTTTGCTGAGGATCACCAGCACATAAGATGGACAGCCAGGATCTTAAACCAGATCCCTAGGAGTCTTCTTTCTTTTGCTTTTATTTTATTTTGCCAGATTAGGGCACCCTAGAGATTTTAACAGACTCATCAGAACCCGAATGGGTGGGTCACAGATGTTCCAAATTCTTCCCCACAGTCCCTGCCACCTGGCACCACCTGGCCCTCTGATCCACTGCCAGGTGGAAAGGACACCTCATTCCATAACAATCAGAGCCTAGAATGAAAGCAGTGAAGTAGGCGGCTGCCCTTTCCTGTGTTCTGTTTTCATTGCAATTGCTGCTGAGATAATCAGATGTTTGTTCCAAGGGATAATTTCTTGTTTGTTTATTCTGGCCATTTGATGCCCAAGCTAGGCTGTGGCTGGTGAGATGAGAATTCAGCAGGGTACCTGGTGACATCTGAGAGTGGGGAGGCAAAATTGGCACCGAGAGGTAGACTCACAGCCAGCAATGAGCAGCAAGTAAGGTTCACATTTTTCTAATATTCAAGAGAGGGAGGAAAGTCCCAGATTTCAGGCATTTACTCTGAAAATTTAGAGTTCTATTGTCAAGCCCACCTAGTAGTAGGCTCAAAAAACTTGAGGGTGCCTCTTACAGTCCTTTACCCTCCCTTTGTCTTCTCTCCCCCATCTGTAAAACAGAAGGCTAATTAATAATTATGCTGTGATTATTAAACTAGAAAATGTATTCATCTGCTTAAAAAAATAAATATTTATTGAGTGTTTCTCTTTTTCAGGCACTGGGCTAGTCAGCAGAGACAATGGGGAGTAAGACAAACATGGCGGCCATTCACACAGATGGTACAGTTTTTTAAATATCACAATTAGTGAACAATGACTATTTGTATTGTAATGTGATAGTACAGAACACCACTAAAATTCTCCCTGAAATTCCTTCATTTCCTGGTTTGTAGAAGGCTCTCGTCTAATCATTTCCCCTTTACTTATTTTTTTTTTTATTAGTTTCAGGGGTAGAATTTAGTGATTCATCAGTTGCATATAACACCCAGTGCTCATTACATCACGTGCCCTCCTTAATGCCCATCACCCAGTGACCACGTCCCCCCCACCTCCCCTCCAGCAACCCTGTTTGTTTCCTATGATTAAGAGTGTCTTATGGTTTGCCTCCCTCTCTGTTTCCATCTTATTTTATTTTTCCTTCCCTTCACCTATGTTCATCTCTTTAGTTTCTTAAATTCCACATATGAGGGAAATTATATGGTGTTTGTCTTTCTCTGACTGACTTATTTTGCTTAGATTAATACCCTATAGTTCCATCCATGTCATTCTAGGTACTTATCCAAAGGATATAAAGATAGTGATTTAAAGGGGCACATGCACCCCAATGTTTATAACAGCAATGTTCACAGTAGCCAAAATATGGATGAATGGATAAAGAAGATGTGGTATTTATATATACAATGGAATATTACTCAGCCATCAGAAAGGATGAAATCTTGACATTTTCCCTTTACTTATTAATTTCTTTTCCACACAAAAGGCCTTTATAATGGCCTAAAACATCTTATAAGATCTGGCCCCTCTTATCTCTTACCTTATTTCTTATTACTCCCTTCTTTGCTGGATCGACTCTGGTCACATGATTAAATTCTACTAAGCACGCTCCTCTGCCTCAGGTTCAGTGTGCTTGCTTGTCCTCTGCCAGGAATGTTCTGACTCTAGGGATCTGCATGGCACCATCTTTGTCCTCCCTCAGACCTCTGATCCAATTTCATTTCCTCAGCCTGCCCTTCCCCAAACACACTATTTAAAAATGCAACCTTCTTCCCACAATCGCCACCCATCCCTTGCATTATTTTTCTCTAAGTCAATTATCACTACCTATCATACCTAATATAACAAAATAAGCAATAGCATAGTCACCAATAACCATAAATGCATGCTCAGTGAAGAGAGGGATTTTTCAACTATTTCCATTCATTGATGTATCTCCAAATACTGGGAAAGGGCCTGGTATATAGTGTTTTTTTTGTTGTTGTTGTTCGTTATTTTTTTTTTTTTTTTTTTGACAGAAAGAGACACAGCGAGAGAAGGAACACAAGCAGGGGGAGTGGGAGAGAGAGACGCAGGCTTCCCGCCAAGCAGGGAGCCCAATATGGGGCTCGATCCCAGGACCCTGGGACCATGACCTGAGCTGAAGGCAGACGCTTAATGACTGAACCACCCAGGCACCCCTATAGTAAATGTTTGATAAAAATTTACCAAATGCAGATATGGATGGATGGATGGATGGATGGATGGATGAATGAGTGAATGAATGCTGTTTAATAGGAGGATCAAAATTTGTAGGGATTATTAGGGATCTAATGTGTGTTTTTAGCTGTAAAAAAAAGGTTATATGGCATCTATAGAGTTTTAGTAACTTTAATCATAATTATTATTACTATTAGTGGAGTTAGTAGGTTGCTGTGGTATCTTCTTTAAGTAAAGAAATTGAATCCTCAATTTCCTCAATCATGGTACCAATCATTTGTGTGATAAAATGAATTTCCTCCAATAAAGAAAATACCTTTCCTTCTTCTATGTATGTTATGCACGACCAAATGTGGTTCTCAAACACATTTGACAATTCAACTAAAATATGTCATGTCCTAACAGGGATTATAAAAGCTAGGGGAAGTTTATTAGCATTTGCATATATTGTAGATATTCCCATGTACATTTTGAAAAATATGTGTTATACATTTGATCAGACTCAGAAAAGCCATGCAACTGAGGTTAATCTTGTTTTGTATCCATCTCATTCATTCCAAGGACAGTTCCAAAACACATACCTATATTTAATAAGCTGCACAATGCCCTTGTGAACTGGTCACAGATCTCAACATTACTGTACAAGGAAAGATAGTAGTTTGTTGTGAAGACCAAATGGCCAAATTGGGAATGAAATTGAGGTCCAAAATTGCCATGGAAGCATTATTTTATACCTCCCGGTAATTCTGTTTTCATTTTCAAAAATGCACAAATCAGTTGGAGGAATGATGGGGTTACCCTTTGTGATATATATCTGTGTCTCACTATTATGCCTCTTAAACTGGCCTGGAACACCAGTGTGGTATGCTTTCCCAATAAAGAAACAGTGTGACCTGGTATGGAGACATCAGCAATGGAGAAAGAATTAATAAATTTCAGTTCAGTTTCATTTTACAGCTAAAATCTGCTGAATAACCCACTTAAAACTTCCTCCATCTACAACTGTAGGCATCCATAAGGGGGAAAAATAAACAGAAAACAAAGAATCAGTTAAACATTAAGTAGAAACATACATGGCCCTTTGGTTTTCAAAAGTTTGTGTTGGAATCTCACTGATTTGACGTGCCAGGTGATCACAGACAATTCTATTTCCTGATCTATAGAGTTGAAATAGCAAAACTGGGTTTAAATAAATAACATCATATGAGACTAGAACCCAAAATGTAAAATGAATATTCATTAGTCAATAGTGATAGAAATAAATGACTGAATAGATTAATGGGGAAAAAAAGACAAGTCTCTCATGTAGAATTTCAAATGATTTCTACAGACAGTCCACCCTCATGGATCTACACTCTTTAAGTGTGGACTGTGCATGATGACTTTCTTTGAAAGAGTACAGTTTGGAAAGGGGAAAAACTGTAACTCTACAGTGCAGAAACCTGACAAACCTTGACCTCAGCCAGCTGTTCAAGGTCAACATCAACAGTGACAGGTCATGGTGATAAAGAAGACTTTGATATGTTATGATGAAAATGGCCCTTTACTTCTGTGGTCTTGCTCCCTAAAACACATAACCCCAGTCTAATCATGAGAAATCCAAATTGAAAAACATTCTACAAAATAACTGATGAGTACTCCTCAAAACTGTCAAGGTCATTGTCTTAGCTAAGGCAGTCATAACAAAATACCATAAGATGGGTGGCTTAAATAGCAGAACATTGTTTTCTAACTGCTAGAGGCTAGTAGTCCAAGATTGGCGCACCAGTATGGTTGGGTTCTGGTGAGACTCCTTCCCTGGTTTGCAGATGGCCACCTTCTCACTGTGTCCTCATATGGTAGAGAATGAGAAAGAACAAACTCTCTGGTGTCTCTTCTTTTAAGGACACTGGCCACATCATTAGCACCCCACCCTCATGACCTCATCTAAACCTGTTTACCTCCCAAAGGCTCCATCTCCAAATACATTAGGGCTTCAACATACAAATTTTGGCAGGGACATAATTCAGTTCATAGCAGTCACCAAAAAGAAAAAAAAAATCTGATAGTCATAGTCAAGAGGAGCCTAAGGAGATATGATGACTAAATGCATTGTAGTACCCTGGCTGGGATCCCAAAACAGAAAAAGGAAATTAGGTGAAAACTAAGGAAATCTGACCAAAGTATGGAAAGTAGTTTATAATGATGTGCAAATATCAGTTCATTCATTATAACAATTTTACTATACTAATGTAAAAATGTTAATGACAGGGGACACTGGCTGTGGAGCGTAGGGGGATTCTATGAAATACCTTTGAAATTTTTCTGTAAATCTAAAGCCATTCTAAAAATAAAGTTTATTTTTAAAAGTACAAAATTAGAAGGTCATTTTAAAAGCCCACACCAGGATATACGGGTTAACTCCAGATACTTTTCTTATTACAAACCATAATCCCTTTTAAACATCCTGTCTAATCTGTCTGCTTTGAGACCATTGGATGGCAAAGGTCTCTACAGGTTAATTGAGTTGTTGTTGCATGTGTTTTTACTTTTTTTTTAACCATTTGCATTTGTGTGCTATGTACTCCTTTTATTTTTTTATTCTTTTTGGCCATTTCACCCTTTGCCCCCATTTTACCATTACAAAGTGCTGGTTAAATGGGGAAAGTCCCACTGGCCCTTTCTGCAGCCTTATTATTAGGTAGACCTGATGTTGTATAATCTTTATCACTGTGCAGACATCAGCTAATTAATCTCTGTAGTATCCTTCTGACATGACTATTCACTTTTTTTATAGTGTGAAAAACTAATAGCTAAGTGACTTCCCAACCCTTCTCAGTAAGTTCATTAGGATGTTAACTACATTCTTAATCCAAAAGTTTCTAACATAGACAAAAGAGGATGCAGGATTTGAAGCGAATCTTTGAAAATATTCTATGCCATCCCCTTTGGGATTTACAGTTTCTCCCTCAACATATTTGACAGGTCATTCCAGGTTCTCTTGGATTATTCCCAATGTTGCAGAACTCATAAATGCCTCATAAGGTAGCTCAAGAGAGAGGCCATTAGAAATTATAAATAAGTATGGAAATAGAGCTTACTACACTGTCCTTATTGCTATTATTGGAAAGCACTTCTTTGTAATGACCTGAAATATGCTTCCCTATGACTTCAGCTCTTTGGATCTTAATTGTGCTCTTTGGAGCAATACAAAATAAGTCTACTCTGGAGGTAGCCAGGTGCTGTTAAAGAACAATGGTCTATAAAGAAGACAGTGAGACTCTAACTCCACTTCTGGAGCAATTGAAAGATAAAGATAATTTACAAAAGTCAGGGAATTTAAACCACTAAACCACTCTTCCATTGAAGAGCCACACCAGGAAATATTAAAACAAAATAATCAATTCTCAAACATATGCCCCTAAATTCAGAATATCTGAATTTCAAGATACTCTTTGTTGTTGTGTGTATAACACCAGTGGATCAAAGGCGGTCTGCCTATCTGTCAAAGGGGGAATGGTTGCATAAGTTATGCATTTTCACAGAATATCTCAGGAACACACTTGTATGTTGGCTAACTGAAGATAAAAATCAAAAACAAAAACAAGTAACAGTGATTTGATTGCCTCCCTCTAGAGAAAGGAAGTCGCTAAGAATAGATGGAAAGAATTTCAGTGTAGACCCTTTGTTCTCATTAGGCTTTATACTTCTGCACACCTTGGATATTTTAAAAATTGGTTAATTAATTTAAAAATTGGAGACTTACAATAAAGACAATAGGTAAATGTTTGGAAAAGCACACAAAATTATGAAGAAAAGAGAAAATCTCCTACATTTAGTGCATGATTCAAAATTATGGCTGTTGGTCATATTTTGATAATTTCCATCTAACTCTTTTGGACATGCTTTATAGACTGTGGTCATGTTATATAAACTAATTTTATCCCAATTTATTGGCTTCACATTCAATTTATGTACACTCAATTTTTTCTCATTTTATTACAAAATCATTATATTTTAATGAGTATCTGATACTTCAAAGAATGTGTCACAAATAAATTAATATTTTATCCTTTATTGGATTGGCTCCATAATGCTTTACCTGTGCTTAGTTTTATTTCCTGAGTATGGAGTTCCAGAAATGGAACTTTGAAGTCAAAATGTTTCAGCATTTTTAAGATGGTTAATACATTTGTGAAATTGATGACATTTGTTTATAACAAAGGTCATATGTGTATTTCTTTAGGAGATGCTCAAGGCTGAATACTCTCTAGTAAAGCAGTTATTAATTTACTGGAATTTATTGATCATTTGCCAAGTGCTTCCATAATCTTGGGGCAGGGGGTAGAGGGGAAGAGAGAGAATATGCAAACTTTTATGTGTTTATTTGTCTGGTGTTTTCTGAACATGTACAAATATCTTTGATTTGATTCAAGATATGAATATCTGATGGAAACCAAAACTTCTTAGAAAACATATATATGTACAATGATGTATGGGAAACTTTTAAGACTTTGAAATATTAAGAAATAGTAAACGATTTAAGATAAAATTTTTAAAAAGCAAGCTGGTATAGTTTTAAAACAGAAATACCTTCAGGAATCTTTCAAGCATTACTTATTCTATTTATTGCAAACATGGGAAATATATCTTATTGAGAATGGTACACACTGATTTACTGTAACTTAATAGTTATGGTTTGGAAATTTTATATTTTTTTAAAGAAAGATAAAAATCTGTTTATTATTGTAAAGGACCTTAGTTGTCTTCTGGCATATAAAGGGAAAAACTGACCCACAGTTTCACACACTAGTTGTTTACTTCTATCTCTGAATTTTCTATCTTCATCTACAAAACAGGGAAAAATAACATCTTTGTCAACAGATATTTTGAGGATGGAAAGTGATAATTCAATGAAAGACTGTAACACATTACCCAACACATAACACAGATTTAAGCATCTTCCAGCCAAGTCGTCTTTTTCTCAAATGAAGTCCTAAAACATTTGACTATGTCTGTTTGCTGCTCTTGTATTTTCTCTTCTTATGGAAAAATGTAGCTATGTTTCTCTTCCATTTCTTCTTTGACATGTCTTCCATGCCCTTCCCTCTAATGACAACCTTGTAAAGATATTTTAGCTTATCAACTTGTCCATCATTCTTTTCATTTTTTGTTATTTGCCACAAAATTCTTAACCCCCAAAATATCCTTGGTATACTGAAATTATCACATCATTTTCCCAAAACTATTTCTATTTCTCCTTTTCAGTGTTATTAACCTGAAAATATAATCTATGAGAGTGACTTATATAGCAGCTAAATACAGTTCTCTCTTTTTATAAAATTCGCTTTGCCAACTGTCAGGGCACACAGATCTCTGAAGTCTTTATTGTACTTCTTGCCATGATTTGTCCATTGCTTTCATAAGAAGCTTTCAACTAATTCAGCGGCCATCCTCAGGTAAAGATTCATTATAACCATAATTTCAACCAGTCAGCACATCTTCTCATCTACCCAGAATCTTATCTGCTATTGCAATTCTGGGCCCCTTGGACCTGTTAAACATTTCCCAGGTTTTATCAGAACTAACTGCTTTCACACTAACTGGATTCGATCATCTCCTGGATAAATAATATCACCTCCCAGGATAAATAATACCAATCTGTTCTCTACTTCCCTGACTCCTAATTATTAATGGAAAGATGGAAATTAGAGATGATAGCGGGTCCCACTGCTGTGTTTCTCTTTATGAGATTCTGGTGAATCCCCTAAATAGACAGGGCACACTAGGATATCACCATATCCCATTGTTGGCTTTCCCATTGGAAGCAGGTGGCATTAGCAGATAGTGTCTGTTATCTAAGTTCTTGCCTGGGCTTCGCTGTATGTAAACTTTGTCCAAGAAAACAGACCACACTGAGGGAAGAAAAAAAAAAGTAAAACTTGCTGAATCTTGTACTTAAGACTTTTTGCTTGGAGATGGTACAATTTGCTTTTTAAACATGTCTCTAGGTATCCAAATGAGCTAAGACAGCCATGATTTGATGTTATCTTTAGTTGAAATTCTTTCTGGGAGTGGGTAATAAAAGGAATCAGAGGGTGTCTCACCCTTTCGAAAAGTCTGCAGAGATTTAGGTTCCTTAACTGTCCACATCAAAATAGCAACAACAAAAAAGATTTAATGAAAGATCAGAGAGATTACAAAACAAAAACAAACACACAAACAAACAAAAACACCGACTTATGGTCAGAGGAGTGACACTGTCTAGAAAATATCCGAGTATTTATCACATTTATTAGGAAATGCAGGAGTGGAACATCTGTCTGATCTCTTTTCTCTTTTTGTTGGGTCCTGAACTTTCCATATCAAAAGTCAGTTCAAAGGATCTAAGTCCTTCCCTAGCAAGGTCTTGCCCAAAGTTGTTTTTAAGACTAAAGATTTTTTTTTTAATTTTCCTGGTGACAAATATCTATTCATTAATAATAGAGCTTAGGTAGATTCCCTGGTATATTGTACTGTTTACAGAGTTTTTATGTAGCCCTTTTTTTTTTTTTTACCTTCATTACAAACTAGAAACCAACACTCATAATTCCCATTTCCCAAATAAAAGAATTGAAACACAGATTTAAACGACTTTTTCAATGTTAAGCAAATTAATTAAGGAGTCAGAATTAAGATCTACCCCACTTAAATTCTAGCCTTATGTTCATTTTATACTCTTCTGATACTTATTTGAATCTGACAGAGAAAGTAGAACTTCCTCTGTCAGTTTTAAAAACACATTGATAAAGTTTACCTTCATGACCATCTTCTATTAAATTTCCAAAGACAATATTCACTAACTGTGCCTAATGTTCAAGCAATGACTATAGAATGGAATTTGTTAGAGACCTTAAAACTATTGAGTAGTTTTGTGGAGGAACCATTGTAGTGGCAAAGTTTGCTTTAACTTGTGACTTCCACTGATTCATTGTAACTGGAAGTCAGACTGAAACCATAACATTCAATACCCTAAAATTCCATACTAAGGTTTAGGGTATTTTCCTTGCATAAATAACATATCTACTAATTAACTCATTTCAGACACTCCATGGTTTTCTGCTTCTGTGCTCCAATTTTCCCCACAGCTATAGCCTCTTAGCCTCACACACAGAGGTATTTAGAAGCCCTGCTCCTGTTCTTAACCCTATTCCTAACTTCTCTGAGTCTTTGCTTCTACTTTTTCTGTTGATGTGGTTGGATTAGATCATCTTTATACAATTTGAGGTAATGCCTACCACTGTAACACACAAACCCAAAATATATAATGGATCAAACATTATAGAAACTTACTTCTTATACAAATAAACTCAAAACTTGATATTCGTAATTGTTGGGCAGCTCAGTGGTGCTCTATCTTTCCATGCTGTGCTTCCATCATTATCTATCATGTCTTCCAAAGATGTCTTGCTTATGTGCATGAAAGGGAATGGAAAGGAGCATGGAGATTCATCCCTAACAGGGTTTTATGGGCTCAGCCTGGGGTAGCACACATCAATTCTACTGATGTTCCACTGGCTAGTACTCAGTGACATGGACACAAATAATGCAAGAAATGCTAGGAAATGCATGCTCAGAAAGAAAAAAAAATGTTTTGGTAAAGTGCTAGTGTTCTGTCATAGTGTCTGCAAAGTTCCATCTCACTTCTCATGTTATGTAACTGTAGGGTATGTAGAGCTGTATAAAGTATTCAGTAAGTTATAGGCTTTATTGTAGATATCTACAAGACAGTATTTTTTTATTTTCCTTACTATTTCTCTTTTCTTATTTTACTGTCCCTTAGATAGATCTCTCACAGCTGGAATTACACAGGCTAGTCTCATATTGTTTAAAACAGAATTCTTTGACCTGAATCAATTTCTTTTCTTGCATCCAGCCAGTCTGGTTCTATTATCACCTTCTTAGCTTCTATTTTTTGGTTGTTCTGTAGCTGATAAATCTTTGGGGATTCTCATAATTTATTCTTAAGCCAATTTCCTTTGGATTCTATGGATTTTAATTTTATATCTTTTCCTTCAGGCAGTTTCTAACTCATTCTTTTTTTTTTTCTTAAAGTTCATCGAGCCAGCAGCACCTGATATGATCTCCAGTGAAGATGTCAAACTTAATTATATAACCATCACCGTGCCTTAGCATTGCAACCTTTTTTAATGCTGCTGACGACACCAGTGTTTTACCCAAGACAGTCAAGAATAGCTCCTTGTCTTGTAAGCTTTAGTGTGAACTCTTCCAAGAACCAATTGTTTATGGCACTGTGGAATTAGTTCCACAAACTATGCCCCAATGTGACATTCATCATATCCACTTTATTGCAGCCCAATGTTTTCTCAACATTTTGAATTCGCCATCGCTTCTCCTTTGTTCCTTTGTCACATGGATTGTGATTTAGTGGAATAACACCACTGGGTTAGAATTCTAGCTCTGTCACTTACAGGATGTGTGACCTTCAAGATGTCATTTAACATTTATGAGACTCAGTTTTCTCATTTGCAAAAATAAAAAGGACAATTATACCTGCTCAATGGTGCTATTTTGAATTTTATATGAGGTAACACACATAAAAAAGCCCAGTGTACTTCCTGAAACACAAGAGGTGTTGATTTCTTTTTCCTTTCTTCTCTTTGGTTGAAAGAGCCCATAAAACCAAATTCATAGGTTCAATTTCTGTATGCCCTGTGGCAGTACACCAAAATTAGATGTATCAATGAAATTGAATTGAGATATTCTAATATATTATGTTTTAAAGGATCCTAAGGAATAATTAGGGCAACTTTATACAACTGTGTGCAGGTCCCTTTTCTATGAACTGTAGGTAACACAAAGGTAGGTCTAAAGGTCTATACTCACAATAAGTTTATAATTTAGAAGGGAGAATTGGATGCCAGTCAATGATTTTAAGAGGGAGCACTTATTTCTGATTAGTGAGAGGCATGTAGGGCTTCTTGGAGGAGGTTACATTTGATCTGATCCTTGATGAATCAGTAGGGTTTTGAAGGGTGGATATGGGAAATATCTATATGCACAGGATGTTTAAGGTTTAATTCAAATGGAATTATTTGGACCTTAAATTGTGTACTCTCACGTGGTAGGAGAAATCTTCAAATTTCCTCTGTTCTTCACCATAAATTCCATTATAGGATATAAAGAACAGAGATTTGCCATCCTTATTAAAATTTAACCATCCCGGTCTCAAAATCGATACTTGCACAACTCACGCAGATGAGCCTTTTTCTGAAGGAGATTTCTTACCCAAGAAAATAGAAGATCTCTTCCCTCCTTGTTACAACAGTATTTGGTCATAGTTATACATGCTCTATTTATGGATCTGTTCCCCCACTGGGTTATGAAGTCACTTATTTGTCCCCACACTGGGTTGTGAATTATTATTTATTGTCTACTCTGAGCCAGATATTCCTATAGGACCAAAAATACAGAGATCCCTGCCCTCACGAAGAGCACATCCTAATGTCCTAATTTGAAATGTCAATTCTACATCTCTATGGGCATACTGAGTAGGCATATGAATAGATACATGGTTCAGAGGTCATGAGAGAAGTCCAAATATATTTATATATATATTTAAACATTGAACATCTTCAGCACCAACATAGTATTTTAATCTGGGTGACTACATGGAAGCCCCGAGAAATTGGTATTGGTAAAGAAGAGAGTGTCAAGAACTGAGCCCTCAGACACTCTAACATTAAGAAGTATGAGAAAAGAAGAACCAGCAAAAGACTAAATTATGGAGTAGTAGGCAGTGAATAAGGAGGAAAATCAGCATAGGGACACATGACAAGTGACAAGAAGGATCAAAAGAGATAAACTGAGTAAATACCTATAAAAGAACAAGCAGGCTGAAAACTGACCATTGGCTTTAGCCACATAGAGGTCACTGTGAGTTGACACAAACAGCTTAATAAGATGAAGGAGGCAAAGACCACACTGGAGTAAATTTAAGAGCCAATAGGAGGAGAGAAACCGAAGACAACAAGTAGACAAGGATAAACAACTTTTTTGAGCATACTTTATCTTAAGAGAACAAAGAAATAGGGCATAAATTGAGTCTTGCTCATCTTCACCTTCACAGAATTTTCACAGCAACTAGAACAATGTAGTCACTAACAAAATGGTTTTGAATGAATAAATAAAGAAAACAGAGACCGTGTGAACTAAATTCAACCCATTTTGCTCCAGGAGAAAAAGCGCTCAGTTAATGCTTTTTCCTCAGCACCCATACTCATTCCAGTGCCCCATGCTGTAAATTCTCTTTAAAATAAGCTACTTTGATTCTCTCACACGTCCTTGTTTAGATTCTCATTGAATGTCAAATACCTTGTACAACTGCCTCCTAACTGATCTCCCTGTGTCCATTTTCTTGCTCCTTCAGTTTGACTTTAGTTTGCCTCATGAATTTTTCCTGAATCAGGACATTCTTCACTTCCAATGTTTCCACATTACCTGAAGAATAAATTCATACTCCTTGTCTCTATCCAATGTTCCAGCCAAATAAAGCAATGCTCTTTTCTCTCTGTCACAAGAATATTCTATGATTTCTCAACACCGCATTTTAACTCATTCTGTTCCCACTTTTCTATTCTTTTAAAAATCTAATTATTTGTAAATAATTGTTATAATGATCTTCCCATACAAAGTCTCTCCTCAGTCCACAGAGTTTTCAAAACCCTGAAACTTCCATAGAATTCTTTCTGAACTTTTCTTGTTACCTTTCTTGTTATTTTATAGTGTGCATTATATCTACTTGTATATTTTACTCATCCAACCTTTATTCATGTCCAAATATAAATAAAATATTACTATCTCACTTTTTTTTCTTAAAAAAAAAAAGGATAGATTTACAACTTAGGATGGTTATCAAGACCAAATAATCTAGCTTCTCACTTTCTTAATATCTTTTTTAAATCTCTTTTCTTTAACCTACAAAAATTAGACTATAATAACAGAAAAATTAAAAACGAACCTTTAGAATTATGATATGCTATAATATATTAATATAGGAATATTAATTACTCTTCCTATTAATGTATTACTAAATAGTTACTCTTACCATATGCTGGGTACTCTTCTAAGCTTTCCAACCTCCAGTGATCCTTTCTCCTTGATATTCTTGCACTTGTGTTGTCTCCTCCTCCATCAAATAAGATTGACTTTGTAACCAGTAGGATTTTGCAGAAATCATGGTGTATGACACCTGAGATGAGGTTTTAAAAGACATTGGGGATTTTGCTGAGATTGTCTATGGATTATTCAGTCTGTGGGAAGCCAGTTGCCATAGTGAGGGGATGTTCAAACAGCCTATAAAGAGGGCTACGTGGTGTGAAACTGAGACTTTCTGCCAATGGTCACTACCAATTCGCTAACCATATGAGTGAGCCACCTTGGAAGCAAATTCTTCAGCCCCAGTCAAGACTTCCACTAACAGCTATCCCAGTCACCACCTTGACTGTGACCTCATGAGCAATTCCACAACAGAAACTGTAGATACTGTTTAGTAGAAACTGTAATAGATATTAAAGGTTTGCTCTTGTTTTAAGCCATTGTATCTGGGGATAATTTGTTATACAATAATAGATAACAAATTCACCTGCCATTCCTTTAGCTAACTCTATGATGTGTTGGGTAGATGACACAACTCTAAACATCTACATTAAAGGACTGGAAGAAAGCATAACCATGGACCTTTATATGTTAAGCACTCTATAATTGTACAAGTCTTGCCTTACCATGTATCAGGGAAAACAATTTAATATTTCCTGAGAACAGTCTCTGTTGGTGACCATACATTTACTCCTTGGTGGCCTTTTGCTCTATCTAACTCCTTGGTCTTTAATGCTGTTTTTGATATATTGCCCAATCCATCTATAAACCCAACCCTACAATGTTATATGAGGCTGGCATAATGCTAACTCGTTTAAACCACAGTGGAAGCAAATGTTTCTAATTTATGCTGCCTTTTATTCCTTACATAATTTTGATTTTAATGCCCCATCTTGACCATATCAATATGCTTTTGCTACTAGCGATTTAAAACAAAAAGTAAATGTTTCATTTCTTCTCTTGGCCAACTAAAGGGGAATTCCTGGTACAAATGGAAGAATTTATGATTAACTTTGAAGGAGAAAGGATTTTATATATAAGGAAGCACTGTGCTTAAAAGTCTAAAGATCTAGATGCTGTTTTCTACTGTTACTACCAACCTGCAAGATCTTTGGCTAGTGGTTCTGTTTTTTTAAGCTATCAACTAAAAGTGTTGGAATGGCTTCTTCTACTCTGCCACTCACATAGAGTAATTGGGAATATACTGAGTTCTAAGGTAATTGATAGTATGATGGAGTCCAGTGGTAACAGGATCTTTATTAACACATAGCTCATAGACCAGTCCATAGTCCACAGTCACAGGAATAATGTAAGGTCTATACCTAAATCAACTCAAAAAAGAAAGAGAGATAACAAAGAAAGTATAAACACTGACTTTACAATAATTCCCTGTATCTCCTTTCAACCCAAAACCAATATTATATATTTTTTGTGTCAGAGGGTAGGAAAAATAAAACACAGAGGAAATGTTATCAGTATAAATATAATAAACAAGCATTTAAACTTCAAATATTTTTCTGGAGGGTGTTATGCTGAGTGAAATAAGTCAATCAGAGAAAGACATGTATCACATGACCTCACTGATATGAGGAATTCTTAATCTCAGGAAACAAACTGAGGGTTGCTGTAGTGGTGGGGGGGTGGGAGGGATGGGATGGCTGGGTGGTAGACTTTGGGGAGGGTATGTGCTACGGTGAGCGCTGTGAATTGTGCAAGACTGTTGAATCACAGATCTGTACTTCTGAAACAAATAACGCAACATATTTTAAGAAAAAAGGAAAAGAAGAAGATAACAGGAGAGGACGAAAAGGGGAGTATGTCAGAGGGGGAGACGAACCATGAGAGATGATGGACTCTGAAAAACAAACTGAGGGTTCTAGAGGGTAGGGGGGTGGGGGGATGGGTCAGCCTGGTGATGGGTATTAAAGAGGGCACGTTCTGCATGGAGCACTGGGTGTTATGAACAAACAATGAATCATGGAACACTGCATCAAAAACTAATGATGTAATATATGGTGATTAACATAACAATAAAAAAATTTGAAAAAAAAATTAAAAAAATAAACTTCAAATATTTTTCTCTATGAGAACATTTCCCCATTTGTTCTACGTGCTTTCTGGACATATCAAGTCGGCCCATAACCATGAAGGGATATGAACTTAATTGGACAACCATATCTGGCACTTGGGCTTGTAGCTATTTCTTTTCTCCAAAATCAAATAGACTGTACATATCTGTTACTGGAAGAAAGAGAGATTGTTGTGGAGTTCTTTGTCACTAAAATACAGTCTGTAAATGTAGAAGAAACAGGCTAATTGTAGTATGCCTTACTATAGAATGGCACAAAGCTGAGATATTGCTTAAAATTCTGGCAGCTATGACTTCTGACCTCAGATACTAAAGAGGTAGACAAAAAGTTCTCTCCCAATGCCAGTGAAGCCTTTTACCATAGGAGATTTTAAATGTACCATCCATTAGCGTTTGGATCTTGGACCGGATTCAAGAACCCAAGTGCCTTTTAAGTTGCTGTTTTATATTATGAAAGCCATGGGAGCTGGTTGATATTTCTGAGCTATATAAGACTATTTGGTCAATAGAATGAATTGGGATAGATGATATAAGGTTCTTTCTAACTCTGTCAGATTAGGACTCTTAACTTTTATACTATTTACTTATATACATATTTACTTATTGAAGTACAGTTGACACAAATTGTTACATTAGTTTCAGGTGTACAACATAGTGATTCCACAAGTCTATACATTATGCTATGCTTTCTGCAAGCATAGCTACCATCTGTCACCATGTGACATTATTACAATTTCACTGACTATATTCCCCATGCTGTACCTTTCATCCCCACAACTTATTCACTCCATAACTGGAAGCCTTTACTTTCCACTCCCTTTTTTGTCCATCCTCCAATCCCCCTCTCCTCTGACAACCACCAGTTTGTTCTCTGCATTTATGGGTCTGTTCTTTTTCTTTTTTTTGGTACTGTAATTTGACCCCAAACTAATATTGTAATAAGTGAGAATACTTCTGTTACTTGTCATAGTAAAATCCATTGGCAACTTAGCTGCAAATACTGAAAATATATGTAACTGTATGCATCTCATGAACTCACAATGATCTGGGCATATCTTTAAAACATCTATATATATATACACACACACATATATAATACAGGACAATATTAGAACATTGGTTATTAGTAGGATCAAAATAGGCCTTAGACTGCATGATTAAAAAGACAATTTCTGAATAGAATAAGCAGAATTACCTAAGAAAAGATATTTTGATTAGGAATTCACAATCCTGACTTCTTGAAACACATTACTGACAAGTAAGTTTCAGGTGGTATGCTGATTCAGCAACTTCTTGGGTTACTATGAGAAGAATTCTTTGGCTACCTTAACTCATAAAGGAAAAAAAAAGTGGCATATTGCATTAGCCACATCTGCCACAGGATTGGGCAGTGATAGGATATATAATAGGAATATACCAGATCTAGAGACGAGCCAAACAGATTTGAGGATAGATGGGCTCGAGATACAGTGTTTTCCCTGGAGTGAAGTAGTAGAGAACCAGAAAAGTTATCTGAATTGTGCTTTATGTCATCCAACAATTGAATCCCAAAAGCTACTTCTAGAATTCAAGTCAACTGGACTCCCCACCCCAGTCCATATGCTTTCTGGTTCGTGCCTCTGTTTCCAACTAAGAAGGTGTATAAGAAAATGACAGAACAGTATAACTTATATTCTGGTTTACTGTTGAGAGGTCAACTGTGATCCTTAGCCCACGCCCTAACTGGAAAATAACCTTACATGGATTAAACGGTTAAAGGAAAACACTGCAAAAGAAAGGATAGGTGTAAATGTGTCTGGTTCTAGGAAAGGAAAGCCCTTTCTAAGCAGAAAGGCATGAAATAAATTACAAAGAAAAATGATAAATCTGACTACATGTAAATTTTAATATGCCATTTATCAAAATATAATATAAACACATTTAAAGGGATATCAGAAAAAAATACACTAAACTTGATGGGTAAGGTCTTGATGTTCTTAACAAAAAACAAAGAAACAAACAAACAAACAACTTCATTCTAAAAGACAGAATATAATAGAAAAATGTATAAAAATTTATGCATTATCTTGAATAAACCAAATCTAAATGGCACAAACCATGAAAATAGTCTGAGTCTCATAAGGAAATAAATGCATTAAATTAAACAAGATATGTTACCATCTTCCTCTATCAGGTGTTGCAAATATTTAAAAATTGCCATACTCAGTAAAGCTGAGGGAGAATCAGAATTATTGCAGTGTTTGTGTGATGTATTCTTTCTAAATATCCACTGCCCTCTGTTGCAGCTCTAGTGTTGTAGGGCCCCTGGCTGTGCCCTTCTGAAGGAGGAGTAGCTTTCTCGGCTTATTATATTGGGCTTGAGCATGTGACTTGCTTCTGCCAATGGCATGTGAATGGAAGTGGCATGCACTCTATCCAAGCAGCCACATTAGAGGGCATCATGTGGTTGTACCATTGCTCTTTCCCCTCTTTTTAAGAACAGCATGTCCCATATAAAGCTTCCATCTGAATTTCAGAATGAAGGAGACACATAGACAAGAGCCCAAGCTGATCTAGTCAGTAGATACCGTGAGCAAGAAATCAGCCTTGGTTGTTGAAGCCACTTAATGTTGATGTGGTTTTTACTGCAGCATAAACTAGCAAAAGCGAATAAATACAATGGGAGTATAAACAGCACGGCATTTATTAAAAATATTTTAGCAGTATATATCAAGAGGCTTAAGATTGATACTACTGACTTACAAGTTCCCTTCCATAACTCTGTGTGCCAAGAGGCTTATTGCAATATAACCCTTGATGCTGACAATTGGAAGCAAGCCAAATTTCCAAAATTAGGAGAATGATTAAATAAATTAAGATAAATACATAGTCTGGAATGTTATAGAGCCATTTAAATGGTATTTACAAGGAATATTTAATAGCATAAAGAAATAGTCTCTATATAATATGAGGTGACAAAACAGTGTACCAATTTGAAAATGCAAAATGATGCCAAATTTGTAGTATATACAAATGCTTATGAAAAACATTTGAAGGGAAATATATCAAACATTTTATGAGTGCTTATCACTTGATGGGTGAGGGAAAGGGTTGTTTTATTTTTTTTCCTTATATATATATCCCTATATTTTTAAAACCATTAAGAGTAAGGGTGTTTATAGTCAGAAAAAAATATATACTTACACACAGAGAGACACACACAGACACATACAGACACACACACACACACACACACACACACACACACACACACACACACA
>NW_027397086.1:12667877-12744560 GCF_003265705.2 Callorhinus ursinus
CACACACACACACACACACACACACACACACACACACACACACACACCAGATTGTCCTCATTTCTCAAATGAGGGAATGGGATCTCAGAGACGTTCAGTAGATCCTGGAGTTGTCAAACTTAGAACATAGCTTTACCTGTTTGCTTTTTTTTTTTTTTTAACTTCATTTCTTTTTCTGACAGAGAGAGACATAGCAAGACAGGGAACACAAGCAGGGGGAGTGGGAGAGGGAGAAGCAGGCCTCCCAGGCACCACTTCAACTGTGCTTTTAACCATTATACATTCATTGCTTTAAGATTTTACTGACTTGACTGCTATGTTTCTTCTCAAATATCTTTATCATGCAGATGACAATCTAGTATCCATTAACCTCCTTACCAGCTTATAACAAGATTATCCCAAGACCAGAACAGAAGCATAGGCCTTATTTTATAATTCAGATTTTTAACACTCATTCATTCATTCAAAAACTACTTAGTTAGAAAGCTCTCAGGTTCTAAGGACTACGCTAAGCACAGGTGAGTCAATAGAAATAAAGAGAGAAATGGACCATGCCTTTACTGGGCTGAATTCAGCCAAGTAGATGTAGTACAGTTGTCCTTCTTCACACCACCTTCTAATTGCAAGTATCTACGTATTTCATCCCCAAAACAGCACTCCAATCATCAGAGTGGTTTTTGCATTATAAATGCTTAGTAAATATTATTTGGGTATGTTTGTTTTTTGTTTGACTTTAAATAACCAAAATTACCTGTCAGAATGCTAGCACTTTATAAAGTATAGGATTCTATTTACTTAAGTATAGACAGGAAATGAACCCTCAATTTTTTTCCACATAATTTTCTATAGACTCATTAATTCTCTTTCATCTTTCTCCATGGATGGACTATTTTTTATCTTTCCAGAATGTACTTTATAAACAATGCTTTAATGAACATCCTTCTGCACCTGTGTGCTGGTACAGAGTAACAGCTGATGGATAAACAACTGCTTTTTGTACATAATTTCTTTTGAGAATGCCTTTCCTATAGTGTGCCTAATAAACTCATCTTCAGTCTTGAAAGAATCCTTCCGCCACTCTTTCTCTCTGAAGACATCTTCCACCCATTTGTCTTGCTGGCATTCATAGCTCAATGCCTACTATTAGTTTCCTATGGCTGCCATAACAAAGTACCCCAGACTGATTGGCTTCAATAGCAGAAGTTATTTTTTTCTGACTTCTGAAGGCTGGAAGTCCAAGTCAGGGTGTTAGCAAGTTTGGTTTCTTCTGAGGCTTCTCTTTCCTAGTTTGCAGATAGCCACCTTCTCTCTGTGTCCTCACATAGTTGCCCCTCCATCTTTATGTTATCTTTGTCCTAATCTCCTCTTCTTATAAGGACAGTAGTTCTATTAGATTAGGGTCCACCCATATGACCTCATTGCACCTGTTTAAAGCTCCCATCTCCAAATCAGTCCCATGCAAGTCCTGGGGCTTAGGGCTCCAACATATGAGTTTGAGGGGTGCCTGGGTGGCTCAGTTGTTAGGGGTCTGCCTTTGGCTCAGGTCATGATCCCAGGGTCCTGGGATCGAGGCCTGCATCGGGCTCCCTGCTCAGTGGGAAGCCTGCTTCTCCCTCTTCCACTCCCCCTGCTTGTGTTCCCTCTCTCGCTGTGTCTCTCTCTGTCAAATAAATAAATAAATTCTTTAAAAAAAAATATGAGTTTGAGGGCACAGAATTCAGCACATAACAGTGGCACTGGTTTGCCTACCTGCCCTCCTATCTGGTGTCTGAACCCACCTAATGGCAATGTCAATTCAGTCAAGGGTAGATGTTTACCCACAGGATATAGACCCCTCACCTCCAAAATAGAATAGCTTATCCAAAATCGTGGAGGCTGACAGGATTTGACAGATTACTGGAATACAGAGGAATAGCAACACTTATAGGACTGGGGGGACAAAGAAATCCTCTAATCTATGGGGACATTTCCATCATCTCTACACCCGGTGACTCAGCTTCCACTTGTACATCTCTAAGCATGAAAGTGTCCTGGTTCCGGTGTAAAATTGAATTATTTCAGTCACTGGTGTGGTACTTACCAATATTCCCTCATTCAGGTATCTGGATGACTCTGGTTATGTTTACATACTATACGTCCTATTATAAAATTGGATACTCTAAAACAATTCACTCATTGGGGTGGCTGGGAGGCTCAGTCAGTTAAGCGTCCAACTCTTGATTTTGGCTCAGGTCATGATCTTGGGGTCATGAGACAGCCCTGCGACAGGCTCTGCTGAGTGCAGAGTCTGCTTGAGATTCTCTCTCCCTTTCCCACTGCCCTTTCCTCTGCTCACTCTCTCTAAATATATAAACAAATAAATAAATAAAATCTAAAAAAATGGACTCATTTAAAATGAAACTTTATATTACTACCACAACTTTTTGAAACAAAGCATCTGTTGCTCCACGTAGAAGGTATCATTATAAATAAATCCATAACTCTATTATTATTAATATAACTACACATACACATATGCTTCTCAAGTCCTGCCACTTACCACGAGTGCTAGGTGAACCACAGTGTTGGAAAAAAAATTTATTAGAATAAACCTCTTTAAGAGAAGTTTAAATCAGTCCATGTTCCATTTGGCTGTCTTAACCAATGCCACACGTCCAAGTTATTACAGGGCGAAAATCCTGGTTTGGGATGGGGACAGACAAGGGAGAATGTTGGGGATTAATATTTGGAAGCGCATCAATCAGTGGAACAACCCTCCCTGGCATTCTGCCCATGTGCAACGGCCATTAGAAAGAACATCACCACAGTGGCAACACTAAAAGGTCAGTCCCTTTACTCAGAAATAGGTTCCTCTTAGTTCGTGCTTTAATTTAAACTCAAAAATAATAGAACTCTATTTTAAGTGATTAAATACAGATTAAACATTTCTCCTACCATCTGATTTCCTCTGTAAATTTGCTCAGTAAATCCTTTCCCCATAAAGAGTAGACAGGGAAATTTTTAACCAGCTCCAAATTTGAATGAGGACTTTAAAAGCTTTTGCCTAAAAGACTCCTGAATTCCTAGTCCTAGCTAATTTCAGTTTGCTTTGTGACCTTGAACAATCATTTAACTTCATTGAACCTCAGTTTCCAAACTTGTGAAACAATAGGACTAGACCAGTGGCCCTCAGAGCTGTGATCCCTGGAACAATAGCAACAGCAGGGCACTTGGAAGAAATGCACATTTTTAGGTCCCACCCCAGACAAACTGCTCCAGAAACTCTAGGGTAGGGTGTAGCAATCCATGCTTAAGGAGCCTTCCAGGTGATTCTGAAGCTAAAGTTAGAGTATCACCAGATTAGAGGATCTGAAAATTCCCTCAGCCCTGCCATCTGTGAAGTGCTGTGATCTTGTGGTCTTTGAATGACAGAGCAAGAGACCCTGTGTTGCTAGTGGGAGGGAAAGCTGGCTGGGCTGAGCTGCTTGGAGAGTGAATTTGCTCTCTGGAGGAGAGTCACCTGGCCTAACTAATGACGACAGATCCCATGGGGAGAAAAGCCTGGGAAGGGCTTCTCTGGCCACCTGGAAAGGAAGCAGTGACAATATGGGAGAAGTCTCTCCTGGTGCTTAGGGATGGGCAGAGGCGGGCAGATAATGTCTTCATCAGGAACAGCTTGGCATGCATCATGCACTGTGTGTACAAACAGAAGTAGGATGTGATTTGGCCCTAGGAAGAGGGTTCCCAGAGATAGGAAAACTTGCATAAGCCATTGTCCTTATTGTTTTTCTTCTAAATTTTAGAAAGACTGGCTTTTGGGGAGGTAAATCTATGGGAGACCAAGAAAAGAGAAAGTTCCACAATAGCCGAGGCCACAAGGCATTTTCTGTCCCACAGATTCCTGAGGGAGAAACGATTTTCCCAGCAAACGAATTCATCACAACCCCAGCGCAGCCTGCGCATATGCAAAAACGGAGTGGGTGGGGAGCTGGTGGGGTGGTGATGGGAAGAGAGCAAGACAGAAAAGAATTCTGGCGCCATCTAGTGGCCAATGAGACACAGCACTTGTCCTAACAGTCACATCCAAGGATGGCTGACTCGGAAGCAGCTTGTTTAAAAGAACGCCTTTAATACAGCCCAATTGCCATTCCCCATGGAATTAAGTAATCCTTGAGCTCCCCACCATGAATGAGTACAAAGTGACGGCCCTGATGGTAATGGCAAGGGTTGGTGGGCAGGGGCCTGAGATTGGATCAAAGGATCCTGAATGTATCAACAATTCCTTTCATTTTTTAAATTTAATTTAATTTTATTATGTTACGTTAGTCACCATATAGTACATCATTAGCTTTTGATGTAGTGATCCATGATTCATTGTTTGCGTATAACACCTGGTGCTCCATGCCACACGTGCCCTCCATAACACTTCCTTTCAAGGGAAAAGCACTCCAGAATTTACATGTGGAATAGCTCATTCCATCCTCACATTTCCTCTGAAAAGCAAGCACCAAGGGAAGAACCACTCCCCACTCTGTAGGTGAACAAACTGAGGCCCAGGGAGATGTGACCGAAGGCTACACAGAGCAAATGACAGGGACAGAATGTCAAACCAAACAGTTCTGTTCGATACCAAGTCCTAGCTCTCTCAGCCACACTAAAAAGTACTCTGACAAGTTCAGGGTACGTGAAAGCTAGAAGTCCACCCCTTCTCTGAGGCATCACCAGAACGTGCCAGAGATTCTGTGGTTTTCAAATGACAGAATCAAAATCAATACTTCCACCATTCTCTCCCCCTTAGAATCTCTCCTGTTTTCCACTCTGAAGAATGCAGAGAGGAGGGGTGCCTGGGGGGCTCAGTCGGTTAAGCTCCAGACTCTTGCTTTTGGCTCAGGCTGTGATCTCAGGGGTCAGGGGTCATGGGATTGAGCGCTCCTCCCCCCCATCCGGCTCTACGCTCAGCGGGGAGTCTGCTGGAGATTCTCTCTTCCTCTCCCTCTGCCCAGCCCCTCAAACACTCTCTCCTTCTCTTTCAAATAAATAATCTTGAAAACAAAACAAAACAAAAGAATGCACAGAGGAGAACTGTTCTTTCCCTTCCATCACCTGTAAGCTGGTTGAGCAGCCAGAATTTAAGCACTGGGAACAACTAGGTGAGCAGACCGGATCCTATGAAATGACCCACCGGATTGGCTGGAGAAGACTGTAAATGCTTACACCCATTAGGGACTCAAGAAGTAGTAACATTCTTCACTACATAAAAAACAAAACTGTTAACTGAGCAACCTGAGGATGAGAGTCATCCTTGATGCCCCGCTCTGTCCCTACTCCAAGTCCTAGGGACTGCTGCAGCAGAATTCCGTCTCCTTCCCATGGCTCGATGCAACATTCTCCACCCAATGTATTTATTTATCATCCAACCACGGACAGCAGATTGTGACACTGCACCCATTAAAACTCCCCAGTGGCTCTCCAGTGCACCCTTAGAAGAAAACAGAAATCTTTCATGGCGGCCTGTGGACCCTAGGAAATCCTGCACTTGCCTCTCGCTCCCCCATTATGCCATTTTCTGCATTATTCACACCTCTCTGCCACCCTAACCTTTTGACAGTTCCCACTGTGAGCCACGCCAGGGACTGCCTCCCCTACTGTGCCGCTGATTTTTCTAACAGCAGAAAAAGTACTTCCTTGAAGTGCTGGCACATTCCCTCGGGTCTGTTTAACTGCTTCTCAGAGAATCCTGCCTCCACCGCATCTGCTGTGTTGCCCTCCTCCATTCTCTGCCACATCCGTCTTCCGTTGGTCTCTTCCTACCACGTCCTACTCATCACATAAAAAAATTATTTTATTTGATGGTTCATTCACTTGTTGTCTGTTACCCCAACTAGAATACAGGCTAGGATAGAAAAGATGGTTTCTGTCATATTTGCAGTAGAGGACTCAGATCAGAGTATATACTCCATTTCACCTCTGTTGTCAGGACTCAACACAGAACCAGATCAATGGATATTGGCTGGATATATGTTGTCACTCCATTTAAGGAAAACATGAAACAGAAGTTCAGTAGGGAAAAGGTAGTCTTTTCAGTAAATAGTGCTGGGTAGGTTAATTGGATATCTACATTAAAAAAAAGGAAAAAAAAGGATGTAGAACACCTGCCATTCTCAGTGACTGCTGGTCGGCTGTAAATTAACCCAGCCACGTTGGGAAACTGTTTGGCAATATCTTCCTTAAGTGAACATACTGACTGTATGACATCATAATTCCTTTCATGGTTCACACCCAAAAGCTGTATGCAGGAATGATTCCCCAAGAAGAGATACAAGAATGCCCACAGCAGTACTACTGGTAATCGAGATCAGCATCGCCACCGGTGCTATTATACAATCACTAGTAGAACTAGTAATAGCCATAAACTGGAAATAAGCTAAATGCCTCCAAACAGTAGAATTCGTATGGTTTGATATATGCACAGAATGAAATAGTACGCAGGAGTGAAAAAGAACGGATTATGGCCGTACCATACAACTTCAATAAATTCCACAAGCCTGATGCAGAGCAAAACCAGCCATATGCTGAACAGTCTGCAGCGTATTGTTCCCTCTAGTTAAAGTCCAAAAACAGACAATACCAGTGTGCTGGTATTCTTCTTTTTCTTAGCCTGGGTGGTAGTTACAAGGGTGTGTTGCCTTTGTGACAATCCATCAAAATGTCCACTCTGGATTTGCGCATTTTTCTGTGTATAAGTATCTTTCAGTTAAAAAATAAAGTTAAATATTTTTAACTTCCTTCCAAGATGGAAGACGGAAGGAGAAAAGGGGAAGAAGAAGAAAACAGTGGAAGGGAAGAAAACATAATTTTGGTTCACTTTTGGGATTTGTCATCAAACTGCCACAACTTCCACCATGTCACGGCAGAGACCTTGCCCTCTGCCCCAGCCAGCTCCACACTCCATCCTCATGACTCTGGAAGTCTGCCTGCCACGGGGGTCCCCTCTCCTGGCCACTTCCTTCACCCATAGCCTCCCTCTCTGGAAAAGGTAATGGACACACCAGGCAAAGCCCAGACATTTTACACCAGTTCTCTCATAATCTGTGGGAAAGCCATGCCTGGGAAAGAACAGAAGCCTGGAGCACCTGGGTGGTGCCAGTTTGTTGAGCCTCTGGCTCTTGGTTGTGGCTCAGGTCTAATCCCAGAGTCCTGGGATCGAGCCCCATGTTGGGCTCTGCCCTCAGCGGGAGTCTGCTTTAGTTTCTCTCCCCCTCTCTCCCTCTGCCCCTAATGTGCATCCCACCCCCAAGCTCTTTCAAATTAAAAAAAAAAAATAGATGCTAATGCTAACTTGTCACTAGCCTGACTACACTTGCCAAACCATGGAGGTGCATAATTAGGAGGAAGGGACACTGGAGTCAGATCATCTGAGGAATGGTTTTGCAACTGGGAAAAATGTTTCAACTAGATTAGGTTACTTTTGTCTAAATTAGCAGGACCAAAATCTCGCTGCTATCTGACTGACTTAGGAGCTTGTTACAAATGTATTCTCCAAACCTTATCCCAGACTTACTGATTCAGAAACTCTGGGATCTATACTATTTAGTAGGGCTGCCTGACTTCTCAAGTAGCAGAGCACAGGGGTGAAGAGGGTATATTCTGAGTAGTCAGGGCTCTGGTGGAATCCCAGTTTTAGCACATCCTTGTTGGAGAGATTTGGGCAATTTATTTAACTTTCTCAGCCCCACCTTCCTTATTAGTAACATGGAGATGATAACTGGATTTATCTCTTTGTGCTGCTTTCAGTTTTAAATGGAATGCTGAGTCCAGCACCATGTTTGACAAACACACAGTACTCAGAAATGTCACGCACCACGTCCAGCACTCATGTCAAATCAGTATTTGGAAACCACTATTTTAAAAGACTCTCCCTGTTTCACTGACATAGGGATGTTAGCACAGTGATCATCAGCTTATGCTGTGTTTTGACAAATTCACACAGTAGTGATATGTGCTCTGTCTACATAGCAGTATCGCACTTTGAGATATTTTCCCAATAGATGTTATTAGACAGTAAGGGAAATAAAGGCCGGGTTCAGATCTCTTCAGCTTTTTATATAGCATTGTACCAGACACACCGTAGGTGTGCAAAAATAATGTTGTGTGAATAAATGTATAAATTCACGACTGAAGCATGCACAATCATAGCACAGCACTACCTCTCGGGGTTACTTGACTACAAGCGCAAAGAAGGGGGAAGAAAAAGTAGTGTCTGACCAAAATTCTCTCTGGAGCACTTAAAACTTCAGGGGTTGCCAGGTTTCATAAATAAAAGTACAGGATGCCTAGTTAAATTTTAATTTCAGATAAACAAAAAATGGTTCTTAGTATAAGAATTCCCCATGCAATATTTAGCACTTACTTAGACTGAAAAAAATAATCATTATTTATCAGAAATTCAAATTCAACTAGACCTCTGATGTTCCATGTGGCAACCCCTAAGACCTGTCTAGTCTAGTGTTGGAAATGAGAAACTGTTAAATATGTCAGAGGTGGTAGTTAAAAAAATAAAAATAAACTTTGTATTGCATAAATATCTGATTAACTGTGTGTGTGTGTGCGTGTGTGTGTGTGAGAGAGAGAGAGAGAGGCAGACAGCCGAAGGTTTTCAGTAAGATTTTGCCTTTATTAAAAGCCCTTTATGGCAACATGTAAAAGGTTAGAATTTTAACCATTATGTTTACTTTCCTGACAGTTTCCTGATGACAGTAGGGCTCCAGCTTCTCAGCCAATTCTTTTCTTATGCTGGCTTCCCTAACTAAAATAGAGGCCCATGTTTTAGCTAACAAGTAATTAGCCTTCATAAGAGGTGTGTAAACAAATCATTGACTCATGAACTTTCTAATTGTTCTCACCTATTATTTGATCTGAGCTCATAATGCTGCCAAAGAAGATATTCAAATGCTGGCTGGGGATTCAACAGATTGTCTTTAAGGCCCTTCCTCTCGCCAGGAGTTATACCTTCATGTACATTTGCATGCATTCATGGACAATCACATTTGTGCAAACATATTTTTTTTTAAGAACTACACTGTCCAGGAAAAAAGTGCTAAAAAACATGTTTAAATGGGAGTTCCATGAGACTAGAGACCATACGTAGACTCTCCAGTGCCTCTGCTGACCTATGATGACCACTAAGTTTACTTAACGCTGTCTTGTGACCTCCCCCCATCCCTTGCCTTCTTAATCCCCCATACCGTTTTTCTTTTTTTAAATAATATTTATGACCTTCTAGCCTACTATAAAATTAACTAATTTATTACATGTATTGTTTATTTCTGATCTCCTCTTGGAAGATAAGCTCATCTTCAATAAATGGCTAATTTCGGCACGGATCCTGCCTTAAGGGGAAAGCAGAATAGTTGATGGCAAGAATATTTAAGACCTCCCATTGCCCACCCAATACTATCGTCATGACCCATGCTCAAAAATACCTAAAATTGACCTGATCTTGCAAATACCCTATAGAAAGCACTACCCCCCACTACTACCCTCTGCTCCCATGAATAATTCAATAGGATCCAACGTAAGATATGCAGTAACTATGGATTCCAATGACCTGTGTTTCAACTCTAGCTCTGGTAATAGCTCCATAATCTCAAACCAATCATAGCAGAGTCCATTTTCCCATCTATGCAACCAACGGACTGTGCCAATTGAGCTCAAAGACACCTCTATACCTAAAGGTAGTCTGATTTAAAATTCCTAAAACATCACATCAGTGTTACGCCTACTAGAAACAAGAGGCTGAAATAAAATGGTGTAGGACTCTGGAAAGAGGCAAGGCAAGTGAACTAATGACATCACAGGAAATGGAGAAAGCAGAGCTCATTAGAAAATTGTGTTATTTTTACCCTTTGTAGTGGACCAGCTCTTTGGATAGCTGGATCGAGAAGTAGAAGAAATAAACAGTGTTCCCAACCATTAGAAGAAGCAAATATCGATTTAGAGTTATTTGTTATAATTACTTTAACCCATAATTTTGTAGAGCCAATTACTCTATTTTTATGATCTAATAGTGCCTTGTTTATAATAATGACTATAAATTTCAGGGCTTGTTGAGAACAAACATGTGCCAACCATTAATCACTTTGCACACAGTATCTAATTTGAAGCTCACAAGAGTGACAGTGGAGTTACTGAGTGTGATCCCCGTTCATAGGTGAATAAACAGAGGCTTGAGGTGATTCACTAACATGGCCAGTATTACATGGTTTGGAAAACAAGGCTAGAAGTTGAGCTTGGATGGTTGTTGTGAGGGCACCCACCCTGAACCCACTATGAAGTACCTTCTGTTTGGTCTGGCAGTAACCATGCTGAGTTATGGGGGCCACATTGTATCTTTCCCCATCACTAGTATTGCCTTGTCCTTGAACACAGGCAGGGAGAATATCCTTCTCTCCTGTCTACCCTTTTTCCAGGGGAACCTCTTGGCACATTCATCGTGGGGAGCAGAATGTCTGTTGTGATAACTTAGAACAAATAATAGTTATTTTTATCTTTTCACCCATAACTTGAGAGGTGTGTCCATGTCATACTTTGTTTTCCTAATTATGCAAATGCATTAAATTATTTAACCAATGAGGCTTCAAGTCTTTTGGGAAAAAAAAAAGAGGAGAGGGGAGTCGGGGATAATAAAAGTTTAAATATTCGCTTAGGCTATAGATACATAAGGAAAGTACTGAAATAATTCTGGAAACAGTGACTTAATGCAAAATTGATTTTAAAGGGCATTAAGAGAAAGCCCCTCAACTTAAAAAAAATGCATTCAGGCATGTACTCATTTACTCTATAGATAAGCGTTAGATGCTGGGAATTGAAAATGTGAACAATAAAAATGTGGTCTTTAACCTGAATTCTCAATTCTTTCTTATTCTGGCTTCTCTAATCAGCTGTCTGCAGTATGTCTGTGAGTGAGTGTGTGTGTGTGTGTGTGTGTGTGCGCATGTGTGTGTTGGAGGGGTAGTGGAAACATGGGGAGAGGCACACAAGGAATGCTGATTTTCTAGCACACACAAAAACACTGTTGTAGAAAACTTCAGAGGCTTATAGAACCCAAGAAGAAGGGCATTTAGCCCAGACTTCTCATAGGTAAGAGATGGATCAGAAAAGGCCTCCGGTGTGAAAGGATATTGCAGTTAAGACTGGAGGAGAGGGGCGCCTGGGTGGCTCAGTCGTTAGCATCTGCTTTGGGCTCAGGTTATGATCCCAGCCAGGGTCCTGGGATCGAGCCCTGCATCGGGCTCCCTGCTCAGCGGGAAGCCTGCTTCTCCCTCTCCCACTCCCCCTGCTTGCGTTCCCTCTCTTGCTGTGTTTCTGTCAAAAAAATAAAATCTTTAAAAAAAGAAAAGACTGGAGGAGAAATAAGAGTTGGTAAGGGGAAAGAGAGTGAGGCTGGCACTATCTTTTTGCCTACCAAAAAGCCATCCTTACCTTCACTTTAAAAAAAAAAATTATGTTTATTTATTTGAGAAAGAGGTGGGGGGAAGGGTAGAAGGAGAGGGAGAGAGAGAGTTCACAAGCAGACTCCCCCACTGAGCACGGAGGACCCTGGGATCATGACCTGAGCGGAAACCAACTGAGCCCCCCTGGAGCCCCCCACTGACCTTCACTTTTGTTCAGAGAAGTTGAGTCTTCAGAGATATCAAGGTAAGTCTGGCATGGGGAAGATGACATCGTGACAAATGTCCCTTGCTACCTGTTTCGAGGGAGGCACATACACAACACCTGCCTACCTCACCCAGAAGGCTGCCCTGTACCTCTAAAAGCTGTTCAAACACTGGATCTGCTATAGTATCTGGTGACCAGGAGGCCAGGGCCCATGGAATTGTGAAACCCACTTTCTCAGAGCCCTTATGCTACTGAGTGGCTTAATCAGTGCTAGCAAACATTCATTTTTAAACATATCTTCAGGTGAGAAAAATAAAATTGTATTTAAAGCCACCATTGTGATTTCTGTTACTTGTGGCTGAAAACATTTCCAGTCAAAAGAGGGGCTGTTTCCAATCAAACAAGGTGGTAGAGGTAAAAGGCTGGAGGATAAAGGTATGTTAGCATTTTTCAGGATGTAAAAAAAGTTTCAGAGGAGTTGAGAGGGTCCCAGGCAGGTGGGAAGGAATGATGAAAGAGCACCATAGCTTGCCTAGCGTTCATTCTCTTTAATTCAGCAAATATTTAAGGAGCAAATATTTTCTTTCGGGTACTATTCTGGGTAGGGGGGATACAGTCCAAAGAAAACAAACAATCCTTCTTCCCATGGAGTTTGCATTCTGGGGGGTTAGGAAGTGCTGGGCTTGGTGCAGTTTTAAATAAAATGATGAAGGAAGATCTAATTGAAAAGGTGACCTTGCACAAGGGTGTGAAGGAGATAGGAGAGCCAGCCACATGGATATCCAGCAGAAAAGCATTCCAGGCAGAGGAAGCCCAAACAGCAAAACCCTGAGAAGAGACTGTGTCTGGCACTTTCAAGGAATCGAGGCACCAGTGTGTCTGGAGAAAAGTGAGCCAGAGAGGGAGTCCTGAGAAGTGAACTCAGAGAAGTTCTAGGGAGTGGAATATTGTGCTGGACCCTGCAAGTCATTTGGGGTCTTTGTTTTTTTATATAAAATGAGCTGCAAATACGTTGCAGGGCTTTGATCAGAGGAGTGGCATGATGTGTTATGTTTCACAGGATGATACCTGTGAAGTTCAAAATACACACAGGGGGAATGGAGACAGAATTACAGAGACCAGTTGGGAAGCTACCTTATAATATGGCCAAGTGATAATAGTGATTTGGATAAGGCTGGTCTTCGTAAAAGTACTAAGAAGTGTGTGAGATTTCTAGCCTTTTTTTGATGACTGAATGCCACGGTTTCCTGATGGATTGAATGTGAGCTATGAGAACAAGAGAAGAGTTGAGACTAATTCTAATGGATATACCCTGAATAATTGAAAAGGTAGCTTTGTGATCTATAAAGATGGGAGATACCGTGTATGGGAGGATGAGTTTGGTTTGGGATCTGTCAATCTTGAAATGTAGTGTAGATATGGAAGTGGAGATGTCAGATACATGGGAGGATATATGAGCCTGGGATTTAGTAGAAAGTCTTGGGCTGGATGTAGAAAGGTGAGCAATCTTCCAAGTGCAGATGGTATTTAAAGTCATGGGACTAAAAGACATCAGCAGGAGAGTGAGAGGAGGGAATGAAGAATTTCAAAGACTGACCCAGCTGATGCATTCCTGTAATAAGAGATGTCAGAGATGAAGAGAAGCAAGCAAACAAGAATGAGAAGGAGCAACCTGGCAGAAAAGACATGAACTATGGTGGACTGGAAGTCAAGTAGAGCAAGTGTTTCAGGAGGGAGAGAGTGCAAAGTGAGTTGGCATCACACCATGAGTTAGTTAAGGCTGATTGTAGATCTCAAATCTACTGATTCTAAATCCAAACATGGGGGAGATGTTATAGCAAGGTCACCAGCCCCTGCTTGCTTCACTCACAGACTCAGTGAGTCACTAGAATATGTTCTATTAATTTCGCAGAATAGAGAGAGTCAAAGTTGGAAATTCACATTCTGGAAGTGACAGAGAATAACCCTATCAGGATTAGTGGATGTTCCGGGCATTGTAATCCATCCTCTGTCCCTCTTTCCCTCCCTCCCTCCCTCCCTCCCTCCCTCCCTCCCTCCCTCCCTTTCCTTCCTTTCCTTTCCTCCTTCCTTCCCTCCCTCCCTCTCTCCCTTCCTCCCTCCCTTCCTTCCTAAATAAAGCGGTCATTCTACAAAAATGACAGACTGCTTTGCCAGCCAGTTGATGAGCCAAGATTGCTCAGGAAGCATACCAGCAGGATTAACAGCCCTGGTGAGTCTTTATCATAGAACCATGCATGTCAAGTAATGTGAGAAATTCCTAAGAAACACAGGAGGTAAAACTAGAGAGAGAGTTTAAAAGTCTCAGCTTCGTGCATGATTAATGAACAAGAAGGAAAAGAGAAACCCATCTCTCTTCTGTGCGGAGAAATGATGGAACAAGGAACTCTTATCATACTATTCTCTGCTTCATAAAATATGAGTAACTTTTGGCAGCCAGTCAAAATGAAAGAGAAAATATGCAAAACACACAGTACTCTTTTGCATACACAGGGTGAGATAGGAGAAACAAGAACTTCAAGGTTGATTTGCTGAGGACGGGAAGGTAAACTATTATATATACATATACATATATACATACATATAAACTATTCTGGATGTTGCAGCAAATGTCAAACACATTTTCTACACTGACTATCTTAATTTGTGCCTCCACATGCTACTTTTGGATTCTAAGGAATGAAATTACTTTTCTCAACTTTTTTTTTTTTTAAATCTCATGTCCTTTAAGTTTGGCACCAAGAACATTCAGAAAAAACAACAACAACAACAACTGTACTAAGCTTTCCCTTAATTGAAGAAAGTCCTCTTATTTTTCATAGAGAAATCGTGTAAATATGAAACAGCTCAAGATAATTTACTATTTTCAAATATTCCAAGGCACATTAAAAGCATCCAGGAATACATAATGGTTGACAAAATAATTATTTGTGCTTACAATGAATCATTAATAAAGGTCCCCTAAGAACTTCTAACCCAACACACTCAATTAAGCCTATTTAAACAGGATCCACAAAAGGTGGTATTTGGAAGGAGCTATGGTGATACAACTAAATTTTCCTAAACCTAATATAAATAAAATAACTTAGTTTGTTTAAGATTACTCTACATATATTGTTTCTTGTCACTGTTGTCATAATAGACTTATTGCCAAATCCAACCGGGCTTCTCCAAGTTCAGTGCAAGTTAAATTCGACCCAAGTTGGGAATTTGTATTATGTGTGGAAGGAATGTGTTTTGGCTTTGATCTGCATTTTTACTGGGGTTAACATAAATCTAAAAAACAGAAAAAGAAACAGCAATTTTTATAGCTGGATAGAAATCTTAGAGATTATACAATCCAAACCCTTTATTCTACTTAGGTGGAAAATATAGTTCGGAGAAGCTAAGTGACTTGCCTAAAGTCACACAGCAAAATAGCACAATCTACAGTTTTGTTTCAGTTACTGAGAGTAAGAGCAATTTTCTCAAGCAAGCCCCTCTGTTCTACATGTGAATTCAGTTTAGCTGGAGATACTCCAAGTGCACTGCTCTGTTTTCTAAAAGAAGTAATGCTGGTATCATTTGTTATTCTTTGGTCTAGCCTTGATGATAACCACTTGGGTTTATGGAGAACTTCACAGAGTTTCTATCTGCAAAGCTTTCTCAGATCCATTCTCTAGCATGATCTCGTACCTGAGTAAGAACAGACGGAATTAACCTGATAACTGATAGGGAAACCAAGGCTCACATTTAAAGACTTGTCCAATGTGGATTATCCAGACAATGATGGAGCTGAATTGAATCCAGGTAGATGATTCTAAAAGAAGTCAAATGACCTGAATCCAGTTCCTAATTTCAGTACCCACATACAATAGACAATATTGTCCTTCTATGCCAGTGGTTTGAGGTCTTCTAAATCCATTCAGTTCCTCGCTAAGTTTACTGAGCTGACAGAAGAAACAAATGAGAAAACCCAAGTTAGGTTTTGTTATTTATATGCATATGATGCTTGAGCTTCATCCATGTTAGGCAAAAAAAGTTTGTTCCCCGCCCCCAATGCTTCCCTTCTTCCAAAGAACTACTAAATAAGATGGTTTATTTCACATGATTGATTACAGGAATTCTGCTCATATATCCAAGGGCTGACATTTTAAATCACATCTTCTTTTCAATTGAAGGGAATGAAATGATTTTCATATCTTGACATGATTGATTATTTGGAAACTGAAGCCAAAAATCTTTAAGAGTTCAATCTATACCTCCCACCAACTGATAGCATATTATCAAACCTTATTAAAATCATGCATGACTTGCAACTGCAGCTTTATATCTGACAGTAAGCAAATATAATGGCCTTCTGCCTTCAGATTGCACTTTGTATTAATGTGGTAGTTGATATATCTATTTATGAAAAGATTATAGGCAATGTAGATTTTATCTTTACAGATAAATGGTAATTCCTTTGTGTTTAATCTCCATAAGATATTGGGGGAATCTAAAATAGTGATGGGGCTGAATGTTTATCAGAGGCAGATCTATAAAGACTCTCTAATAGCAAACTGCTAGTCCCAATAGGATACCTCTTCCTGCTTTTTCTAAAGGTCTCTCCCTTTAATCTGAACCCTGAGAAGTATCTCAGCTATAAAGATGAGTCATCAGGGCATACAAACTGAAATTTATACACTCCGGTGTAAGTTGACGCATCAGAAGAGAAGGTTTCACTCATCTAAGTTACACAGCAGGATATGGAACATAGAGACCAGCCACTGTTCTGAGCGTTGGCACATTTATGGGAAAATCAATGCCTAAGTTATCATTTCCCCTGCTTTAATTATAATTCCAATTTTCTTTTTGGATGGTGCAGATCAAATAAAAATAGGTCGTGTGTCTTCATTGTAAACACCACCCCATAAATCTGGGCCCCATCTTTGCTGGGCTCTATCTCAGGCATTCAACCCAACTCCTTTGTACCTAGAATTAATTTGGGTTGTGAGGTTTGCAGTGTCAAAGAGCAGATCGCCTAATCACCTAGTGGCCCTATAAATAAGAGGACAACCAAATTATCCTCAAGGAAGCCAAAAAATTCAAGCTTACATTCTGCTAAAAAGTAAATAAGTAAAAACCTCCCTTTTAAAAAGTTATTCAGGGGCACCTGGATGGCTCAGCCAGTTAATGATTTCAGCTCAGATCATGATCTCGGGGTCATGAGATCAGCCCAGTGCAGAGTCTGCTTGAGATTCTCTCTCTCTTTGTCCCTCTGCACCCCCCCCATGCTTGTGCATACTTTCTTTCTCTCTCTCTCTCAAATGAATCAATAAAAGAAAATACAATTTAGAAAAATAATTAAAAAGTAAAAAGTTATTCAATAGACTACCAACGTCTTGAAGGGAAATCCATGTCTCTTTCATTTATATAATTTCCATACCTCTTACAGATGTGCTCTGGATTCTCATTCTGGGAGCATCTTACAGGGTGTACGTACTACAGGTAGGATAGTGAACAAGAATGGTGTGTAATTGCCGCTGTACTCAGAGAGTTTACTACCCAAAGGGTGAACACTACAACTAAACAAGAAAGGGTAATACAAAAGTGATGAGTGCTATATTAGAGAAAAATAAAGCTTAGTACAGGAACATAAGCAAGAGCCCCTTTAAAGGATGCTTCATGAATGTGGAGGAGATGGAGCAGTGCCCTGGTGGATTAGATACAGAGGCAGGGGGGAGGATTCTAGGGAGAAGGGGCACCTGTAGAAAGCTGCTAGGATAAGCTGGTCCTAGAGCATGGCTGGTTTGTTCAACACAACCCAGAATAGGAATGGCCTTACAATTCATGATGAAAAAGGCTCACCTTATTCTGAGGGTAATAGATAGTCATAAAATTGTTTTGAGCAAGAAAATTATATGACCATTTTTGTGTTTTAGAATGTAGCAGACATGCAGTGAGTCTGAAAAGAAATAAAGGAATGAAAACATGACTATTACTTATGGTAAGAATGGCTAACATTTTGGGGCGCTTCCAATTCTCCAAATTTCCCCACCAAAAGTCCTATCTTACTGTCAAGGGACCTATTAGTGAAAATGACTTAGATATTACATACATTTCCAAGATGAGAAAACAGACTCCTAGAAATTCAATGGCTTTCCTAAATGTCACAAACCTAGTTAGTTATGGGTCACTATTTGATATAAATCATTCTGTTCCCAGCTCCCTAAAATGATACTGCACCCTAAGATTCCAATAACCTGATAAAAAATATCAAATTGAAAAAAAAACTATAGCTTTCAAGTGAAGAAAATTTAAAATTTTGTTCACTTATTATTTGATTACATTAAAGATGGTTTTATTGCTCAAAACATCTCAAGAACTGCTTAGACATTATAGTAAGAGATTACTTAATATTTATTAAATGAATGTTGAGTGTTTAGTGTAAGAGTTGCTATTTCTACAGTTGTTTTTCATTTGTTTTATTTTGTTTTATTTGGGGTACATGGTTGGTGGGATCAAGGAAAACGCTGACTGAACTAGCAAAGGTCATGGCTGAGCTAACAAAATAGCATCAGACAGAAACACCTTGTGTGAAAACACACCCATAGTGTCAGAGATGACTATGAGCAAATATGCCCTTGGGAATTTGTGGGAACATTGGGAAGAGTTGAGAGTTCCATAGAATACAAATTGGGGGGGTCAGAGTGCCAAAAATCTGGAAATTCTTGCTGTAATCTGGGCTATAAACTCACATTGAAATCATACTTTGGATCTTCCTATCGTAACATTTGCCTCTCTTTCCTAGCAAACATCTTGACAATCATGGTTGCATCCGTCCCTCCATGGCGATGACTTATATATTTATGTTGGCAACACTGATCTTACTGCTTAACACTAGACTCATTTCTCCAAATGCCTGCCAGACATTTCCACAGGATGTTCCACCCTTTCATATTCAATAGTACCAAAATTTACTCCTTATTCCATCTACACACACTTGTCCTTATGTCTTTCAGTTCATGCATCACCAGCACCAAATCCTCCAACTAGAAATTTTACAACTACCTTTGTCTACATCCTATCCAAATGCCCACCTCTTATATCTGAGGGATTTCTTAAGATCAGTTACTTCTACATTCTTAATGTCCTGTTCCAAGCCCCTCCTTTCTCTCCCTGGTGCTGCCCTAATTCAGTGCCCCATCATTGAAATACTTGGTGTACAACCAACTGAATTGTTTCTCTTAGACTTGAAGATCCATTTCTTCAATAGTCTCAGCCTTCCCCTATTATCTTACTAAAATAAGATTAAATTATATCCATAGAAAAACCTGTAAATTAATGTTAATTGTAGCTTTATTTGTAATAGTCCCGAATGACACACAACCCAAATGCCTTCCTTTCATTGGTGAATGGATAAATAAACTATAGTACATTCACACCATGGAATACTACTCAGCCATCAAACAAAGGAAATATTGCTACATGCAGCGACTTAGATAGATCTCAAGGGCGTTATGTAGTTTCTTTTACTGAAAGAATCGTTCTGTATACTGATTTTGGTAGTGGTTACACTAATCTATGCATGTGATAAAAATCACAAAGCAACACATACACACACAAAAAAATGAGTCCATGTAAAACCCAGTGAGACCAGAACAAGCTCTGTGTTTTATCTAATATTGTACAAACCTCAGTTTCCTGGTTTGGATATTATACTACAGTTATATAAAATGTTACCACTGGGGGAAGCTCAATGAAGGCCAGGGAAAGTTTGCACTGTTTTTTTGCAAATTCTCATCGAGTCTTAAGTTATTTCAAAATTTGAAGTTTAAAAAAATGATTATGGTCTTTCTAATCTTCTCTCAATGTTTACTGCCTTTCCTTTGACTTCAGGATAAAGTCCAAATGGATGAGCTTGAGATTTAAGGTCATGGTTTGTCTCTCTAACCTCATTCTTCCATGTACTTTCCTTGTAGTTACTTCAGTTTACTCAAAATTCACGCCCTGAATAGGTCATGTACTTAGTCTCAACTGTGTGTTTTCACCTGTGTCACCCTTGATCTGAAGTGATATTTTGCATGCATTATTTTATGAAGTCTTCACGATAATCTTTAATGGTTCTTACTTTGCCCATATGTACAGCTGAAGTCATAAAACTCAAGGAAGTTCGATCACAGAGCTAGCAGGAGAAGAAGGATTTAAACCAGGTCTTTTTGACTCCTCAGTACCATATTTATTTATATATACTGATGTTCAGATTACTTGCTTGCATGCAGACTAATGTGGCCCATGCCTTAGGCTTGTAATTTCCTGTACTGTTGTATTACATAAAATAGGTATTCAGTAAGTGACTGAGAAATGAAAGTGACCTGAGCTCCTTGATGTACTATTTTAGACACATGCTAATCATCATTTTGCAAATTGAGTTGAAAGGGCCCTGATAAGTGTAAATAAAGATTTAAAATAAAAATGATTACTTAGTGGAAACAGCTAGCGATCTGAAATTAGTGGACAGGCACTTGAGTATTTGCAGAAGTTTCTCCACACATTCAGGAAGTTCTGCCACCCACGGAGATGTGAGCCACACTGGAAATGATGGGCTTAGCACTAAAAAACATGGCATTTCCTGTCTATCGCTTCCTGTGAAGGGAACCTCAATTTTCTCAGCCCAGGGCAAGAGACAGGAGACATGAGTCAGCAAGGAATCCAGTGTGAAATGTAAGCAAGCAGGTGTAGGAAGCCCCAGAGAGTCTTATTTTGAACTCTACATCAACCTTCTGAAGTTAAGACAGATTCCATCTCTAGGAACCAGGTTAATCAATAGCATATCAATGTCCATCTACCTATTCATTACTGACAACGTGCAGTGGTATAGTGACTGCAAACCACCCAAGAATACATACACACACACTCATACACACACAATACTGCAGTTTTATGGGCTTTGTGGGATACCTTGAACCCTTTCTAGGATCCCAATACAAAATCTTTGATATAGATGGAAGTACTTAGTTTGAGGGTCAAAGAACTAAGCAATGACAATTTTGAGCCAATTATTTTATTTTCTGACCCTTTACTTTCTGACTGACAAACCAGAGCAAATAATAACTTTACTACTATATTGAAATGACTAAAAAATTAGGAAATGAAAGTATCATAGATACCGTAAAGTTATATAAGATATCAAATATGAGGTCAAATATTTGGCCTACTACATTGAACAAAAGTAATAGCATTTGAAAATTAATGAGCATTGAAAGAGTTGTGAGATCCAGAAAGAAAACGTGTTTTCCAATTTCCCTGTTTTCTCTAAATTCAGTCTAGTCCCAGTATATGGGAATTTAGATGACAATGATAGAGAAGTATTAGGACGGTTTCAAAATATTCTGATCCTCCTTGTGGGCACATGGCAGGAATTGAGACATGATCATATGAGTTATTTTGGCCAATGGGATGTAAGAAAAATTATGGGTATTACTCCTAGGTGGAAGCTTTAAGATCAAGGATACAATGTACTGTATCTCCCTCTTCTGCAACATTGATACTGGAAATGCATCTAGAGGTAGAATCTAATGAGATGAAACTCCATTAGTCTGAATGCCTGAGCAACTACAATAAGCATACTCCCCTCTGACCAATTTTGCACATACAGTGTGAACAAGAAGTAAATTCGTTGTGTTAAGTCTCTGTGGTTTTGGACTGGTTTACTTTCACACATAATATAGCCTATCTTGATCTACACTCATTGTATCAAACGCCATGCCCTGTCCAGCTTCAATTCCCATCCCCCCACCCAGTGGATTATTTTCATGAGCTCAATTAGGTATTTTAAGCCCTTAAAATATTTTAAGATCATCAAGGAACAGGATTATATCTTACAAACTGCATATGTAACACATAAGACTCCAAAGATGGACGCATTACTTCTCTCCTTGTACAGACATGTGCCATATTAAGACTTGTATTTAATTCTTTCCCCCTTAAACCTGAGCTTGCCTTAGTCACTTGCTTTACTAATAGAATGTGGTGGACTACCAAAAATAGGTTAAAATAATAGGTAAAACTTCTGCCCATAACTCTTGGAATGCTCCCCCAAACAGCCTAGTTGCCATGCTTGAAAAGTCCAATTCATATGAAGGAACCACACGTAGGGTTTTCAATTGACAATTCCTGCTGATCTACCAGCCCTAAATCAGAATCAATTTCCAGCCATGTGCATGTGCCATCTCGAATACTAGCTAAGTAAAACCCTCACGTGACTACAGCCCCAATCAACATCTAACTGCAATAACTTGACAGACCCCCCTTGAGAACTTCCTAGATGATACCAAGTCATCTATGCAATAATGAGACATGAGAATTATGACAGATAATGTCATAAAAACATAAATAAAATGTTTTAAGTCACTAGGTTTTAGGATTGTTTGTTATACGGCAATAGATAACCTGAGTTCTGTGATTTGTTTAATGATTATATAAAATGGAAATAAAAATGCATATCTCATATAATTGTTGTAAAGATTAAACTCTATAATGTACATAGTATGCTTTGCATAGTGTCTATAACAGGCATCAATCAAAATATTTTTAGTCATTAAAAAAAACCCTCTGATGAATCACTGAACACTACATCTGAAACTAATGATGTACTATAAATTGGTTAATTGAATTTAAATAAAAATAAAAATAGGATAAAAAAACCCTCAAATTTTAGTGGATTAAAAGAACAACCTATATTTCTCCCTCATTCTACTTGTCCATCAAGGTTGAGTCTGGTCTCTCAGGGACTCACGATGATAGAGGAATGAATACCTTGAATTTTGCTGTTACCTGTTCATGATAAAGAAGGGAGCCCTGGGGCTAAGACTCTGGCACTTAAATGTGCTGGACTAGAAACAACATATATTACATCTGCAAACAATTCATTAGCTTGAATCGCAAGGGGCAGCAAGTAAAATCCTACCATTTGCCCTAGGAACAGGGAGAAACAGAAGCTATTTTAGTTAACAACATGAGAACCTACTGTGTGCTTGTTTCCATGAAATTATTCTGTCTTCAATACACCACACTTTACTTTTGTGTTTTGTTGTTTTCTGACTCCTCCTGCTAAAATATAAGCTCTATGTAGGCAGATATTTCTGTCCATTGTGCTATGTCCAAGGACCCAGTGACAACAGAACATGTGCACAGCAGTTACTTAGCATATAATAGAAATATGGGTTATTCTCCTCCTCCTTACCATCAAATCTTCATAATAGTGACCACGTAAACTGTGTTTTTAATGATACTTAGTAAGGAATCGGGGAGGTAGAGCCTAGAGAATTCCACCAGGATATGAAAATTAAGCATAAATATCTAAAAGGCTTTCACTTAAAAAGAGAGAATTCTGAATAATTATTTTAATTTTAAAAGCACAGTTAATTTTAAAAGCACAATAATTATTTTAATTTTAATGGATATATGTATGTGACTCACCTATCAAGTATCTATGTTCTGGTGTCACATAAACCCAAGTTGGGATATTGGCTGCCCAGTTTACCAGCTATGTGTTTGGGTTATAAACCACAGGTATGAGGGGGTGCCTGGGTGGCACAGCTGGTTAAGCAACCAACTCTTGGTTTCGGATCAGGTCATGATCTCAGGGTCATTGCACTCCACACTCAGTGAGGAACCCCCCTGAGATTCTTTCCCACTCTCTCTCCCTTTGCCCCTCCCCCCACTTTAAAATAAATAAAATTAAAAAAAACAACAACAACACAGGTATGAAACCAAACCTAACTTCTTACACATCCCACTCTCCCATTTTCTCATGGTGACTTGAAAGTATAAATTCACATGTGTTTGGAACTACCACTCTCCCTCCCATTGCTCAGATTCTGTGTTCTCCTCCAGGCCCGCCTGCTCTCTCTTGTTATAGAGAAATACTCCAGCCCAATTTTCTCAGTGGCCCAAAAGAGTTACAGTAAATAATGTTAGGTGGATGCTGCTATCTTCTCTGTGGTAATTAGTACATCCCACCTTCCTCCATCATGGCCCAAACTTCTTGGCAATACTTGATAGGTGGATAAAGAGGTTTCATCACGACAATGGGTTCTGAGAGGCAGGAGCTGGGTGGAAGCTGGGTGTTCCAAATCAGAAAATAGAGGGCATCAGATCATCAAGCCATCCTTTTGTAACCAGCTCTATGATATGTGAAATTAAAGAAAAGGCAATGTGTCACCAGTAATACATGATGCTTTCCTGACACACAGAGCCATCTTTGGTTTCCTCAAGAGTAAACACAATCACTGAGCTGCACACAACAGAAATGTTTAAAATACTATAGGCAAAAATGAAATCTTTATTTATACATTCTAAAATGAGGATAGTCAGGGTTTTTCCTTTGGGTAGGGGGGAGGGGAGGGTGTTGCTAAAGGTTATCTTTGCAACAAAGACTTTTTGTTGACCTTCCAAAGATAAGCAAAATTTGGGAACAACAACAAAGAATCTCTGATTAATCAGACTCCAGCAATATCAACTCCTTAATTAACCTGACTATGTAACCAACAATTTTAAGAGACAGACGGTAGTAAATGATAGCTAAAATATCTAATCCCAAGCGCATTTTCTTTAACTCAAAAGCAAGGTCTTAGACTCACAATACTTCTAATGATGTGAATAGCATATAACAACCCCCTTTTTCTTTCATTGGCTAAAATTTTAAAAATGTATAAATTTAAATCTCTGCTTATATGATATTTTAGTTTTTATTGTCCATGTGGGTTATTTCTATTGCACCTATAAAAATAAGACATTTACAATACTGATAGTTCCTATAGTGGGGCAAGTACAGCTCCAGGTACGAATAGATGAAGTGATTCAACTGATGTCATCACAAAGTGTTTTTATCTTCTTTTTGGGGGGTAGTCTTTCAGCTGTGATTTCTTCTATAAAACTTCCTACTCAAACAGATCTTCTTCATGTGGTAGCAAAGATGGCCATTGGCAGCCTCAGGCTTACCTGGATTTTAGTGCTCACTATCACAGAAAGAAGAACTGGTTCTCGGTGGGTGGTTTCCGGTTTTTGATCAGTCTGGCTTTAGCTGTATTCCTATCCTGAAACAGTCAGTTTAATTAGACTTCTCCAGTATTGCAATTGGCCAGACCTGTGCCATATCCTTACTCCTATAAGGCGTAGACTTAGACCCACCAGAAATTCAGACTGAAAATTGAAGGTTTCTGGACAAAGATATTTTCAGTACATTCTTTTTAATGATTAAAACAACCTCTTGAGAGAAAAGAGAATTTCTAGGAGAGGTAGCTTGGGAAATTAGAAAGATATGAGTATTAGAGGCCAACAGTTATCAAAGCATTTCTGACTTTTCTAAATTGTTTAGTTCTGTGCTTTCAGTTAAGGTAAATGGATTATAATAACCTCGGTTTCTTAATCTCTAAAAGAAGTATGACATGCATAATTGTAACATGCACTAAATAAGACATAAAAATAAAAAAATTGTATATTGTAATAACAACCTCAAATTTTAGTGGCTTAAAACAAGTTTATTTCTCAACTCTATGGTTTAGCTATGATTCTATTCTGATTGACTGGGCTTGGGTCTTGGCTATAAGTATATTCACAACTGCTCATCATGTTTCCTCCTTCTGTGACCAACAGCTACACAGGGTATGTTCTTTTTTTTTTTTAAATAATTTTTTATTGTTATGTTAATAACCATACATTACATTATTAGTTTTTGATGTAGTGTTCCATGATTCATTGTTTGTGCATAACACCCAATGCTCCACACAGAATGTGCCCTCTTTAATACCCATCACCAGGCTAACCCATCCCCACACCCCCTTACCCTCTAGAACCCTCAGTTTGTTTTTCAGAGTCCATCGTCTCTAATGGTTCGTCTCCCCCTCCGACTTACTCCCCTTCATTCTTCCCCTCCTGTTATCTTCTTCTTCTTTTTTTTTTTCTTAACATATATTGCATTATTTGTTTCAGAAGTACAGATCTGTAATTCATCAGTCTTGTACAATTCACAGTGCTCACCATAGAACATACCCTCCCCAATGTCTATCACCCAGTCACCCAATCCCTCCCACCCCCCACCACTACAGCAACACTCAGTTTGTTTCCTGAGATTAAGAATTCCTCATATCAGTGAGGTCATATGATACATGTCTTTCTCTGATTGACTTATTTCACTCAGCATAACACCCTCCAGTTCCATCCACTTCGTTGCAAATGGCAAGATCTCATTCCTTTTGATGGCTGCATAATATTCCATTGTGTATATATACCACTTATTCTTTATCCATTCATCTGTCGATGGACATCTTGGCTCTTTCCACAGTTTGGCTATTGTGGATATTGCTGCTATAAACAGTGGGGTGCACGTACCCCTTCGGATCCCTACCTTTGTATCTTTGTGGTAAATACCCAGTAGTGCAAATGCTGGATCGTATGGTAGCTCTATTTTCAACTGTTTGAGGAACCTCCATACTGTTTTCCAGACTGGTTGCACCACCTTGCATTCCCACCAACAGTGTAGGAGGGTTCCCCTTTCTCCACATCCCCGCCAACATCTGTCATTTCCTGACTTGTTAATTTTAGCCATTCTGACTGGTGTGAGGTGGTATCTCATTGAGGTTTTGATTTGGATTTCCCTGATGCCGAGCGATGTTGAGCACTTTTTCATATGTCTGTTGGCCATCTGGATGTCTTCTTTGGAAAACTGTCTGTTCATGTCTTCTGCCCATCTCTTGATTGGATTATTTGTTCTTTGGGTGTTGAGTTTGATAAGTTCTTTATAGATTTTGGATACTAGCCCTTTATCTGATATGTCATTTGCAAATATTTTCTCCCATTCTGTCGGTTGTCTTTTGGTTTTGTGGACTGTTTCTTTTGCTGTGCAAAAGCTTTCTATCTTGATGAAATCCCAATAGTTCATTTTTGCCCTGGCTTCCCTTGCCTTTAGCGATGTTTCTAGGAAGAAGTTGCTGTGGCTGAGGCCGAAGAGGATGCTGCCTGGGTTCTCCTTTAGGATTTTGATGGACTCCTGTCTCACGTTTAGGTCTTTCAACCATTGTGAGTCTATTTTTGTGTGTGGTGTAAGGAAATGGTCCAGTTTCATTCTTCTGCATGTGGCTGTCCAATTTTCCCAACACCATTTGTTGAACAGACTGTCTTTTTTCCATTGGACATTCTTTCCTGCTTTGTCAAAGATGAGGTGACCATGGAGTTGAGGGCCCATTTCTGGGCTCTCGATTCTTTTCCATTGATCTATGTGTCTGTTTTTGTGCCAGTACCATACTGTCTTGATGATGACAGCTTTGTAATAGAGCTGGAAGTCCGGAATTGTGATGCCGCCAGCTTTGCTTTTCTTTTTCAATATTCCTCTGGCTATTCGGGGTCTCTTCTGGTTCCATACAAATTTTAGGATTATTTGCTCCATTTATTTGAAAAAGGTGGATGGCAGTTTGATGGGGATTGCATTGAATGTGTAGATTGCTCTAGGTAGCATTGACATCTTCACAATGTTGGTTCTCCCAATCCATGAGCATGGAACGTTTTTGCATTTCTTTGTGTCTTCTTCAATTTCTTTCCTGAGTATTTTATAGTTTTCTGAGTACAGATCCTTTGCCTCTTTGGTTAAATTTATTCCTAGGTATCTAATGGTTTTGGGTGCATTGTAAATGGGATCGACTCCTTGATTTGTCTCTCTTCTGTCTTGTTGTTGGTGTATAGGAATGCCACTGATTTCTGTGCATTGATTTTAGATCCTGCTACTTTACTGAATTCCTGTATGAGTTCTAGCAGTTTTGGGGTGGAGTCTTTTGGGTTTTCCACATACAGTATCATATCATCTGCAAAGAGTGAGAGTTTGACTTCCTCTTTGCCGATTTGGATGCCTTTGATTTCTTTTTGTTGTCTGATTGCCGTGGCTAGGACTTCTAATACTATGTTGAATAGCAGTGGTGAGAGTGGACATCCCTGCCGCATTCCTGACCTTAGGGGGAAAGCTCTCAGCTTTTCCCCATTGAGAATGCTATTCGCTGTAGGTTTTTCATAGATGGCTTTTATGATATTGAGGTTTGTACCCTCTATCCCTATACTCTGAAGAGTTTTGATCAAGAAAGGATGCTGTACTTTGTCAAATGCTTTTTCTGCATCTATTGAGAGGATCGTATGATTCTTGTTCTTTCTTTTGTTAATGTATTGTATCACGTTGATTGATTTGCGGATGTTGAACCAGCCTTGCAGCCCAGGGATAAATCCCACTTGGTCGTGGTGAATAATCCTTTTAATGTACTGTTGGATCCTATTGGCTAATATTTTGGTGAGAATTTTTGCATCCATGTTCATCAAGGATATTGGTCTGTCATTCTCCTTTTGGATGGGGTCTTTGTCTGGTTTGGGGATCAAGGTAATGGTGGCCTCATAGAATGAGTTTGGAAGTTTTCCTTCCATTTCTATTTTTTGGAACAGTTTCAGGAGAATAGGTATTAATTCTTCTTGAAATGTCTGATAGAATTCCCCTGGGAAGCCATCTGGCCCTGGGCTTTTGTTTTCGGGAGATTTTTGATGACTGCTTCAATTTCCTTAGTGGTTAGAGGTCGGTTCAGGTTTTCTCTTTCTTCCTGGTTCAATTTTGTTAGTTGCTACATCTCTAGGAATGCACCCATTTCTTCCAGGTTATCTTATTTGCTGGCATAGAGTTGCTCATAATATGTTCTTATAATTGTTTGTATTTCTTTGGTGTTGGTTGTGATTGCTCCTCTTTCATTCATGATTTTGTTGATTTCGGTCATTTCTCTTTTCTTTTTGTGAAGTCTGCCCAGGGGTTTATCAATCTTGTTAATTCTTTCAAAGAACCAGCTCCTAGTTTCGTTGATCTGTTCTACTGTTCTTTTGGTTTCTATTTCATTGATTTCTGTTCTGAAATTTATGATTTCTCTTCTCCTGCTGGGTTTAGGCTCTATTTGCTGTTCTTTCTCCAGCTCCTTTAGGTGTAGGGTTAGGTTGTGTATTTGAGACCTTTCTTGTTTCTTGAGAAAGGCTCGTATTGCTATATACTTTCCTCTCAGGACTGCCTTTGCTGTATCCCAAAGATTTTGAACAGTTGTGTTTTCATTTTCATTGGTTTCCATGAATTTTTTTAATTCTTCTTTAATTTCCTGGTTGACCCATTCATTCTTTAGTAAGATGCTCTTTAGCCTCCATGTATTTGAGTTCTTTCCGACTTTCCTCTTGATTGAGTTCTAGTTTCAAAGCATTGTGGTCTGAAAATATGCAGGGAATGATCCCAATCTTTTGGTACCGGTTGAGACCTGATTTGTGACCTAGAATGTGATCAATTCTGGAGAATGTTCCATGGGCACTAGAGAAGAATGTGTATTCCGTTGCTTTGGGATGGAATGTTCTGAATATGTCTGTAAAGCCCATTTGGTCCAGTGTTTCATTTAAAGTCTTTATTTCCTTGTTGATCTTTTGCTTAGATGATCTGTCCATTTCAGTTAGGGGTGTGTTAAAGTCCCCCACTATTATTGTATTGTTGTCAACGTGTTTCTTCGCTTTTGTTATAAATTGCCTTATATAATTGGCTGCTCCCACATCAGGGGCATAGATATTTACAATTGTTAGACCTTCTTGTTGGATAGACCCTTTAAGTAGGATATAGTGTCCTTCTTCATCTCTTATGACAGTCTTTGTTTTAAAATCTAATTTGTCTGATATAAGGATTGCCACCCCAGCTTTCTTTTGGTGTCCATTAGCATGGTAAATGGTTTTCCACCCCTTCACTTTCAATGTGGGGGTGTCCTTGGGTCTAAAATGAGTGTCTTGCAGACAGTGTATCGATGGGTCTTATTTTTTAATCCAATCTGATAGCCTATGTCTTTTGATTGGGGCATTTAGCCCATTTACATTCAGGGTAACTATTGACAGGTATGAATTTAGTGCCATCGTATTGCCTGTAAGGTGACTGTTACTGTATATTGTCTGTGTTCCTTTCTGATCTATGCTGCTTTTAGGCTCTCCTTTTGCTTAGAGGACCTCTTTCAATATTTCTTGTAGGGCTGGTTTCGTGTTTGCAAATTCCTTTAGTTTTTGTTTGTCCTGGAAGCTTTTTATCTCTCCTTCTATTTTCAATGATAGCCTAGCTGGATATAGTATTCTTGGCTGCATATTTTTCTCGTTTAGTGCTCTGAAGATATCATGCCAGTCCTTTCTGGCCTGCCAGGTATCTGTGGATAGGTGTGTTGCCAATCTAATGTTTCTACCATTGTAGGTTACATATCTCTTCTCCCGAGCTGCTTTCAGGGTTTTCTCTTTGTCTCTGAGACTCGTAAGTTCCACTGTTAGATGTCGGGGTGTTGACCTATTTTTATTGATTTTGAGAGGGGTTCTCTGTGCCTCCTGGATTTTGATGCTTGTTTCCTTCCTCACATTAGGGACGTTCTCTGCTATTATTTGCTCCAATATACCTTCTGCCCCTCTCTCTCTTTCTTCTTCTTCTGGTATCCCAATTATTCTAATGTTGTTTCGTCTTATCGTATCACTTATCTCTCGAATTCTGCCCTCGTGATCCTGTAGTTGTTTCTCCCTCTTTTTCTCAGCCTCTTTATTTTCCATCATTTGGTCTTCTATATCACCGATTCTCTCTTTTGCCTCATTTATCCTAGCAGTTAGTGCCCCCATTTTTATTGCACCTCATTAATAGCCTTTTTGATTTCGACTTGGTTAGATTTTAGTTCTTTTATTTCTCCAGAAAGGGTTTCTCTAATAACTTCCACACTTTTTTCAAGCCCAGCTAGTATCCTTAAAGTCATGATTCTGAACTCTAGGTCCAACATCGTACTAATGTCAGTGTTGAGTAGGTCCCTGGCAGACGGTAATACCTCTTGTTCTTTTTGCTGAGGTGATTTTTTTCATCTTCTCATTTTGTCCAGAGTAGAACAGATGAATGAGAGAACAGAATGCTAACAGGTTCACAACGTCTCCAGCAAATATACTCTATACAAAACAGAACAATACAAAAAAAAACAGAATATGATCAAATATGATCAGGCTAGTGCATAGATTAGTGCCACACACTAGCTTCTGGGCATATTTTGGTCTGTTAGAAGAAAGTGCCTGCTAAAATTTTAAAGGAAGAAAGACATATATATACAAAATAAGGGTTGATACAATGAAGGGATGGCAGATGACTATAAAGATGAAAATTATAAAAGATTTTATAAAAGGAATTGATAAGATAAAAAGTTGTTTTTAAAAAGAAAGAAGATTTAAAAAGAAAATGGAAAAAGAAAAAAAAGGGAGAGAATGGGATCAGGCAGGAGACTAGAACAAAGGCATACACTAGTGATTTAGGGTATATTTTCATCTGTTAGAAGAAATTGTATCTCAAAATTTTAAAGAGAGAACAACTTATATATATATATATGCCAAAAATAAGGGTAACTACTATGAAGGGATAAAAATATGACTCTAAAAATGAAAAATAAAATGTTTTTTTTTAAAAAGGGATTGATAAGATGTTGTTTGAAAAAGGGAAAAAGAAAAATTAAAAAAACATTTAAAAAAATTAACTTTGAAAAACGAATGAATTATGGTAAAAAAGCCATGAATTCTATGTGCAGTATTCCCTTAGCGCTGGAGTTCTCCCGTTCTCCTTGCTCGGTAAACTTGGTCTTGTCTTGCTGGCTGTTCGCGCTGATCTTCTGGGGGAGGGGCCTGTTTCCGTGGTTCCCAAAAGTCTTTGCGGAGGCAGAATTGCCCCACCCTTGTGAGTCCGGGCTAAGCAAGCTGCTCAGGTTTGCTTTCAGGAGATTTTGTTCCCTGCAAGCTCTTGGTACAGCTTTGGAGGACCAGGGTGAAAATGGTGGCCTCCCAATCTCCACCCGGAGGAGCTGAGGACTTGGGGCCCCGCTCCTCAGTGTGCCCCCAGAGAAAAGCAGTCACTCCCATGTCCCCGGTCTCCGACCGCACTCCGTGCTCACCTGGCCTGTGACCGAGCGTTTCTCTCTCTGGCACCCACCCCCTGTGGAGTCTCCAAACCCAGCAGATCCCTGTGGTGCGCTCCTGCGCCACTCCTCCCAGGGAGGAAGGGGAGTCTCCCCAGCTCTGCTGCTTGTTGGGTCCCTGCTGGAGGAGCAGTAGCCCGACTGGGCCGCGGATCACAGTTTATGGCAACCCCGAGCTGAGAGCCCGCGCCTCGGCTCCGTCTCTGCAGCCGGCTTCCTTGCTCCGATACCTGGGAGCTCTGCCGCACTTAGGCACCCCCGGTCTTTCTGTGACCCCAGGGTCCTGAGACCACACTGTCCCGCGAGGGTTCCACCCCCCGCTTAGCCACTGGAGCAACGTCCCTCAGCGGAGCTGACTTCTGAAAGTTCTGATTTTGTGCTCCGCGGCTCTATCACTTGCCAGAAGCGGCCGACGGAGGCCCCCTCCCCCGCCATCTATCCTCCCGAATATCGCCTCGGATTCACTTCTCCGCATGTCCTACCTTCCAGTACGTGGTCGCTTTTCTATTCAGAGTGTTTTTACTATTCTTATCTTCGATCTCCTGTTGAGTTCGTAGGTGTTCAGAATGGTTTGATCCCTATCCAGCTGAATTCCTGAGACCAGACGAAATCCAGGTCTCCTACTCCTCCGCCATCTTGCTCCTCCCCTACACAGGGTATGTTCTTATGGCAGATGGCAGAAGCATAAGAGGATACGGCAGACCATATAAACACACCTAATGACTCTGCTTACATTATATCTGCAGACATCTCATAGGCCAGATCAAGTCACATGGTCAAGCCCATACTGGAGTAGGGAATTCACTCCCCCTACTCTGCTTGGAGGCTTTAAAAATTCACTGGACTAGGCTGCGAATGTATAATTCAGCCACATAGAAGGGCTAAAAAACTGGGAATAAGAACCCAATTTACCACAAAAGCATAATTGTCCATATATATACGTATATATATATAATTTATCACTGTAATTCACCCTTTGGAACACCACATTAGGATTTAGGATAAGGAATTTATGATTAGGGAAAGTGGCTGAAATCTGAGGTAACACTCCTTGTTGCCTATTTGCCTCTATACTTTTTCCTGTGATCACCAGGGCTCCTACAGTAGCTTTGCTATGGCCTTCCAGTTCTGTTGGCACTTCACTTCTGGTATTTACAGCCTGGCCTCATATCACAGGTTTCCCGAACCTGCTACACTTAACTTGGATCTTCTATTCTCCCTTCTTGGTAACAGTAAGAACAGGTAAAATCTGTCTGAAGCCCAGCACAGTACCTATCATATAGGATGTGGTCACTAAATAGTCATGGATTCCCCAGAAATAAACCCACAATTATATGGTCAATTAATCTTTGACAGAGGAGGAGAATATGCAATGGAAAAAAGACAATCTTCAACAAATTGTGTTGGGGAAACTGGACAGCTACATGGAAAAGAATGAAAGTGGACCACTTTCTTACACCTTCACAAAAATAAACTCAAAATGGATTAAGGACATAATGTGAGACCTGAAACCATAAAAATCATAGAAGGGAGCACAGGCAGTAATCTCTCTGACATTGGCTGAATCAACATCTTTCCAGATATGTCTCCTGAGGGAAAGGAAACACCCAAAAGAAAAAATAAACTACTGGGACTACATCAAAATAAAAAGGTTCTGCACAGCAAAGGAAACAACCAAAAAAACTAAAAGACAACTTACTGAATGGGGGATGATACTGGCAATGACATACCCAATGAAAGGTTAGTATCCAAAATATATAACGAACTTATACAATTCAACACCCAAAAAACAAATAATCCAATTAAAAAATGGGCAGAAGACATGAATAGACATTTCTCCAAAGAAGACATACAAATGGCCAACAGACATATTAAAAGATGCTCAATATCACTCATCATCAGGGAAATGCAAATCAAAACCACAATGAGATACCACCTCATACCTGTCAGAATGGCTAAAATAAAAACTCAAGAAACAACAAGCATTGGCAAAGATGTGGAGAAAAAGAATGCTCATGCAGTTTTGGTGGGAATGCAAACTGGTGTAGCCCCTGTGAAAGACAGTATGGAGGTTCCTCAAAAAATTAAAAATATAACCACTCTATGATCCAGTAATTGCACTACTGGGTACTTCTCCAAAGAATACGAAAACACTAATTTGAAGGGATATATATGTACCCCTATTTATTGCAGCATTATTTACAATAGCCAAGATATGGAAGCAGCCCAAGTGTCCAACAATAGAAGAATGGATAAAGATGAGGTGTATGCCTCTGTGCGCGCGCGTGTGTGTGTGTGCATGTGTGTGTGTGTAATGGAATATTATTCGGTCATAAAAAAGAATGGAAACTTGCCATTTGCAACAACATGGATGGAACTAGAGGGTATAAGGCTAAGTGAAATAAGCCAGTCAGAGAATGACAAATACCATATGATTTTACTCAAATGTGGAATTTAAGAAACAAGCAAACAAAGGTAAAACAGGAAGCAAACCAAGAAACAGAATTTTAACTATAGAGAAAAAAACTGATGGTCACCAGAGGGGGAGGTGGGTGGGAGTTTGGGTGAAAAAATGAAGGGGATAAAGAGTATACTTATCTTGATGAGCACTGAAAAATACATGTAAATGTTCAATCACTAATTGTACACATGAAACTAATATAATACTGGATGTTAACTATACTAGAATTAAAATTAAAAGAAAAAAAGTCATGGATTCAATGAATGGAGAATAGCCACTATGGCAAAGACCACTTGTGGTCTATCCCAAATTCACCCTTCCAATTCTTCCTTAACAGTAAATAAATTAATTTTGAGGTAGGAGGAGAGAAATGAAGAGCTTAAAACTATATTTTTTATCTTCCATGCAGCTAAGGGTGGTTAATGAAATGTGAATAAACAGTATTAGAAAAGGCTTCCAAAATTATTTTTTATGAGGACCTATCCCTTTGCCATTTCCCTTCTTCCTTCCTTTAAAGTGGTCATTTTTAGGTTATGAACAAACACTAGAGACAGCAGAGTCAAAAGCTGGAAAGAACCTAGGTCCCTGATGATTTGTGAGCCCAGGACTATCAACTTCTGAACTTGTTTCATGTGAAAGAAAAGCGAACCCTTAATTTGTTTAAGCTACTGTTTGGGAGGGGGGCAGTTCTGGTACTTGTAGCTGAACAAAGTGATGTCATTGATTCCTGGTTATGTTCATTGGATCTGATTTTGAAAGTGGAGATACACTGAACTCTCATTGTGAAAGGAGCAGAGACAAAATAGAACCAAATTGTGGCACAATGGCTTTCTTGACCATAATTGAACAGGAAACCTTGACAATCAAAATCACATCAACAGTGAGCACTTTCATTTCTCTCTGCTAAGATTTATGGTATGCCTCCCATAGACCAAGTGCTGTACCCTTTTATATACACCACCTCATTTAATCCTCAAAACAGTCCTTTCATAGACTCAGCATTCTCTCTACAAAACAAAGGACAAATGAGTGATTTGCCCAAGGCCATGTCGCCAGATCCAAACATAACCTGTTTGACTGCTAGATCCCATTGACATTTTAAACTCTATATACTATTACATATTTTTAAAATGAACAAGTATTGCTTGAAAAACAAACCAACCAAAAATAATTAATGAACACCTATGCTCTTAGGCACTGTGATACGTTCTTTCCTGACATTCTTAAGCTTTGAATATTGAATAAGAGCGACTGACCATCAAGGAAGGTGGGTGCAGTTATGTTCCAGATGAACAGGGATGAGGCACCAAGCCATGTTATTCATTAATTATATCCTACACACTATGACCAGCCAGAAAATAACGGTTAAATTGATTTCTTGCCAATTCTTCACTTTTTAGAAGGGGTAAATACATGATTCTCATAATAGTTTTGAGTCAGTAGAAACTTTTCTAATATTTGAGACACTTAACTGGAAAACAGGAAACTATCAATGTCCTACTTGAAAAGAAAAGAAAAGAAAAAGAAGAAAGGGTAAGAGGGATAAACAACAGGGAGAGACAGACAGAGGAAGGAAGGAAGAAAAACAGTCATATCTTCATCTCCAAAATTGGATTAGCAAATCCACTGAATTGCTTGAATTCTGAACCACTTCAAGGCAAAGTGTGAACATGTATCCGTTACTCATAGCCTGAGAGTACATAATGCATACATCTCCATGTGTATGATAAGGAGATGGAAAGGATTACAACTGTCCCACAAATCTCAGAAATGGACACTTCTTGAAAGCTCACATCATACCACTTTGCTTTTATGGAAGACCTACATTAGTACCTGTTTTTATTAACTGAAAGAAATCCAGAGAGGATTTTTGCTCTTATGAAAAAAAGTGAAAAGTGAAAATAGTGTTCAGTGTTTGTTCTGCAGCTGTTATAGAGGCAGTGTGCCCCCCAAGCAGTGAGGGTAGCCCCACCCAGCTACTTCCCTGGGAATTACACTCAGCATCTCAGCATCAGCCACCAGAGGTCTGAGCTGTGTCTGTGAGCATCTGTGTTTGTTTCAATTTATTTTGTGCATCCATTAGCAAGATGTGTCCTAAAGCATCAGAAAAGCCTACAAAAGGTTATTTTTGGGGTCTCAGAATACACAATTTCTTTCCATGTAAATTAATGCCAATTGTTTGTTTGCTTTATACCATTTCAGTTTCAAAAGGTTTCAGAGGAACATACTCTACTTTCAGATAGCATGGAAAACCTGTATTATGTACTTATTCAAGAAACATTTATTTTCTTCAATATGTAAAATATTATACTAGGTGCTGGATGAGAAAGGCAAGGACGATGAAGTTGTATAAAATGCAAATTATAAGCTCAAAACTTTCGCTGTCTAGAAAGGGATTAAATGCAAAGATACTGATGCACGTCTCCCTAAATGAATTAACTTAGTGAATATTTATCAAGTGGTGATCTTATACCACTGTCCTAAGTACCTAGGGTATGTCAGTGAACAAAAGACAGAACTCACTGTTCTTGTGTCTTTTATATTCTAAAAAAATGCCACTGACCCATACCATTATGTATAAGGATATGGCAGATACATTCCATTTGCTTTCCAAAATTCACCAGCCTCATTGCAATTAGGCAGTGCCATGTGACTAGTTCTAGTCAATGAAGTATTAGCAGAAACAAGATGTCACTTCTGGGTTGAAGCAATGAAGAATCAAAGAGCACATGCAATATCTCCCATTCTCCCTCCTTCTCTGCCTTGGCAAAGCTAAGATCACAGTTTGAAATTTGCCAGGTCTGAGTGAATCTCTAAGGTACTACATGGAGCAGAACCCCACATCAACCTACATGGGTTGGATATGGAACATGAACAAAAACAAAATTTCTTTGTTGTCACATGCCACTGAGTATTTTAGGAGTGTTTTTTACCACAGCAAACACAGCCTATGCTGGCTAATACAGAGGTGTATTTCATACTATCTTTGCAGCCAATGCTCTTAGACCGTGGTCTATCAACAGAAGGTATTTAAGAAATTATTTGAATGAATACAATTTCCCAAAGCAAAGTTTTAAGGGGGTATAAAGGAAGGAACAATTTATTTTAGTTTATAATATCAAAGAGGAGTTTGTGGGAAGGATGGCATTTGAACAAAGAAAATGTATGGAATTCTGATAAGGACTATACCTTTTGGCCTTAAACAGACCTGGATTTGATTCCCAGCAGATGGATCACCTATCCTGCAAAAGTTACTTAATCTCTCTGAGCCTCAGCTTCCTTATCTTTATAATGGACATAATGCCCACTACTAAGTATTCTGTGAGGATTAGATGAGAACACTAGCAAAGTGTTTAAATAATTTGATCACAGCAAAAAGTATGTAAAAATTTAGAGACATTGGCTGTGTGAAGGCAGTGATGGTGGTGGGATGTTGGGACCTAAGAGTGGGAAAGTATAAAGCTTACCTGGCAACTAGGTATATTTTCATTTTAGCTACAGCTTCTAGCATTAAACTTCATAATTGTACTTAGCATTTGTGCAACATTTTACAGTTCCAAAAACACCTCAGTGTGGATCATTTCACATGTTCTTCAGATCAACTCTCTGAGAGAGTTTTTATGACTTAGCATTTAACAGATGTGCATACTGAGGTTCAAGAACATGCAAATAACCATCAAAGCATATTAATGGCAGTGTTGGAACTGAAGCTTCTGTCTTCTAATAAAACATTCAGTGCCTTTTTTTTAGGATTCCAAGTGCCTTATATAAGGAGCTCAGTATAAATCATAGAACCCTCTCTGCAAGGTACCCCTACTGTTTCATTGGTCAAGGTTCATTTGTGCAACAATGGCCTTCCCAGCTGAAGTTCTGTCTCAGCCAACCTGATACCAGATTTCAGAAAGCCTATAAAGTGGACTGCAGGAAGAAGTAAATGGCTATGACCCTCTTCTCCTCTTTATAATTACTTGTCTCCATAATTCTCATATGTATGTTTTCCAAATCAATCCATAATCTGAGGACAAGGGCACCTGTTTAAGCATATTGCTTAGAAAGCAACCAAGAGAAGGTGGACAAGTTAAGAGGAATCCCAACAACATTATTTCATCGTAGTGACTTTAACTTCTGAAATGCCAGTAAACACAGGTAATTGCACTGACTCTTCTGTAAGTCTGGGTTATGTTAACATGTCACATATTGTTTGGCAAGCAACCACACTTGTTGATTGCTCTCATATACAAGACATGACCCATACTGATATGAGCTGCAGGTGCATAAGATCTCTGATTCTTCCAGTAAGAGCAATTTAAGATTCCCGTGCTGCACTTCACATCTTTGAGTGCTGAGATGTCCTCATGAGGCGAATGCCTTGAGTAAACCAAGACCAAATAAATACGATTTTTGTTAATAGGAAAAGTGTCAAGGGTGATAGCTGAGGCAGCCATCAAGCATTGAATCTGGACTCTCATGGTTTTGTAGGACTTTAGAAATGGAAGGTGCATCATTTCCATTTCTCTCTTCTGCTTCGAGGCCAGCTCCTTGTTCAAAATTAATAAAATCACCATCTTTAGAAGATGCCTCTCTCTTCTCTGAGACCTCCTCCCAAAACTCATAGGGCTGGATACCTGGCTCAAAGAAGACACTTGGCCAATGGCTTATCAGTCTATCTCTTCTAACAATTTCAATGAGACGGGGCAGACTTTGGAGACTGGGTAAGTGAGCCATATTTGGAGTAAAGCACTAACCTAAGAAGCTACAAATCAACTGTTTTCCCCCTGGAACTGCCTTATTCCTTTGACTTGGCTGTTGAATTTTTCCTCAGATTATGTGAGATACATCATTAACCTTCCAAAGTTTTTCTTCCATTTACTTAAAAGAATCGGATAAGGTTCTATCTTTTTTCCAAGCACACTGTTGTTAAGATATCAGTTTCATTAGTTCAGGATAAAAGCTGTTGTTACCTTTCACTGGCCTCTCCTCCCTCAACTGCCTATGCAACCAGGGGCAAGACCTGATCATCCTACCTCTCAAATTCATTCTCCACTTTATACATTCTCACAGCTCTGGTCTTCATAGACTTTCAAATCTTAACTAGTGCTCCTTCCAGTGAATTCTCTGCTCCAAAGAAGAATCAGTTTTAATAGGGGGAGAAAGTAAGCCAGCATTACCAAGTCTTCCATTTGTTCAGAGATTTCATATTCCCTGACCCTTTCTTTTATCCTTCTTAAGGATTATATGCTGTTCCTTTTTCTTTTAATTGTTATGCTCATTTGACAGATGAAGTAATTGAGACTCAGACATGTTAAGTAACCTTCTACTGGTCACATAGTTGGTAAAAGAAGTCAAGCTTCAGACTCAGACAGACAGACTCCAAGGACCCATGCTTTCAAACATTTGCTAATTTCTTCCCCAGTAAGATATGAGCTTAAAGATATTTTACAATCCTACACATTAAGCGAGGGACAGGGTAAATCCAGATCTCTCTGACCCATGTCCATCCCACTATACTTGTTATGCTCATGCCCTTCCCTAGCTTAAAACTTCCTTTGGCAACATATTCCTTTTACTGACATCAAGGTCCTTCGCAATTTGGCTCTAACTAAACTTCCCAGCCTTTATCTCCCATCATCCTTGCCTTTCTGCCTTGCATTTATACCACCTTTAACCATTTTCTCTCGTCCTACTCTTCTTTCATATTTCAACCTAGCAAACTCCTATCCATCACAATCTAGCTTAAATGTTTGTGAACCATCTGCAAATACCCCATTAAACTCAAACGATTAACCTATTCTGAAGAAAAACTTTCTTTCTACTTCAAAATCTACTATACAGGAAAATGTGAGGGATGGGGGTTAATAGGAGAAAGATCTAGCAATCTTAATTACTTACCAGTAATTCTCAGGGAAGGCGAAAGAGTTCAAACAAGGAAGGTCTCTTGAAGCTTAATCTTTACTTTTGTCTCTCATACTCATTCTCGAGCTTCTCTAGAGTTGAGAATGGTTTCTATTGTTCTTTTTTATACCTCAGTAACTAAAATTCCTTGTGCATGTAGTAAAAACTCCAAAATTTTATTCTTCAAACTATGTCTTTTGATTTTTTTTATCCACATCTTAATCTATGATTCAGCTACACCATTCTCCACATGGCTTTGAATAATCTTAGTGACACTAATGATGAGGTGCCCTACCAACCTGAAGAAATCAATACCAAAACTGAGCCCTGCTATTCACTAGATTTTCTAACAACCTTGTATGTGTGAGTCAGTAGTTATTTCACATTGGGAATTATATGTGATTTCTACCAGGAGAAGAAAAGTAGGAGAGGGTCAAAGAGGGGAGAATAAAAAAATAAGAAAAAAGACAAATAGAAGGGGTAAGAACAGTAAGAAAAAAAGGAGAGAGGGAGAAGAGGGCAGGAAGAGAAGGAAAAGACTTGGGGATTTAAGGAAAAACTGCAGGAAGAAGAAGAACCAAGTCTAATTAATTCTTACTGTATACCACATAGCATACTACATGTTTCTGATTCCCATAATGGAACCAAGAAATATAAAATTATATTCCCATTTTGCATATGGGGAAATTCAGGCTTGGAAATTTTGAGGAAGTTCCCCTCCTACAGTCTGATAGGTGCCAGAGATGGCGTTGAACTCTAGTCTGTCACATTCCTTGTTCTTCATCGCTCTGATGCATCACCTCTCCTTGGTCTCTCTGGTAAAAGCACTGCTTTTACATCAAACTGAATTTATGCTCTTCATCTGCCCCATGGCAACACTACAGATATTTGTAGAAAGTGACATATTTCTCCATGGTTGTTTCTTCTCCAGTTTAATATCCCTATCTTTTTTCCAATAGATTCTCAAACAATATTTGACTTCTACTGAACTTTTAGGTCACTGTCTTCAGTCAATGTCTCTCTCCCTATGGTTTTCATTATAACCACCGAGACTCCCGGGGTGTTACTAACAGCTACTTCTACAAACTGTCCAACAACTTTTCTTGTCTTGGAAAAGAGAGCTAACAATAAACTATTTCTCTCTTTTCATTTGCTTGAAGCCAGGATGAAGTAAAAGACTATGGCCTTGGGAATCTTATTTAGAGAGACGATATAGCTTTGGTGACAGTAAAATTTGGGTTCTAACCTTGTCTACACCACTTACTGTTTGTATGGTCTTGGTTAGATTATCTACAATATTTAACATTTAGATTGTCTTTCTATAAAATCAGATATTAATATCTACGAATAGGATGTTGAAAAAAAATTAATCAAGATAGTACATGTCAAACAAAAGGCACATACGAAGCTCTCAGTAAATGGTCTTCATCAGCATTTTTTTTTTAGTAGCAGTGCCCATACATCCTCATTCAAACAGCATCAAACTATGCTCATTAGTGAGGCACAACCTTCTTTCTTCATTCCAAGCTATGAAATAACTTGGTTATACCAATGTTTTCAAGGATCATATAATGCATAAGTTAGACTTGGAAGGACTTTTTCCCCATGACTTAAATTTATACCTAAAGAAACAGCATGTGAGATAAAATATTTTCTCTCAAGTCTATGGATAGCTAAAGGCAGAACTAAAAGTAGAATCCATGATGTTTGCAAACCAATCCAAGGTACTTATATCTAAATCACAGTGATTCCCAAGATTCAAACTTGGATGACAGAATGATGTTGACTAATGGGTTACCAATCCAAGTATTTTGTCTAGTTCAGTTATTTTTCTTAAGTCAAATGAACAAGAATAAGAAATAGCAAAAAGAAATATATTTATTGAAAGGGACATTTGAAACACTTCTCAACAAATCAACTAAGATCACCTTGTCACCAAGTTTAGCCATACTCATGGTGGGTTCAGCCCCTGGTGACAAAAACCAGATGACTAAGGTTTCAGACTTGGCTCTGCTGTTTGTGAGGTAACGTTGAGTAAGTCATTTCACAGCTTTTTAGATTATTTTTTCATCTGAACAATGAGTCAAAGTACTGTTGAGATGATGGATATAATGAATTTTTAATTTTATTTTTTGGCTCTAGTTTTATTTTTTACATGATTGTTGAAATAAATTTATATACAGTTAAGTGCCCAAATCTAAAATGTAAGGCTAAATGAATTTTTACATATCTACACACTATATTGAGATTAGGATGGAAAATATTTCCTAAAGTTTTCCCCATAATGTTTTATCAGATTAACAAATAAAAATACAGGACACCCAGTTAAGGTTGACTATCATATATATATATATATATTTAAAGATTTATTTATTTATTTATTTGAGAAAGAGAGAGAGTATGAGCATGGGCAGGGGGAGAAGCTGAGTGAGAGAGAGAAGCAGACCCCACCCTGAGCACGGAACCTGATGCGGGACTTGATCTCACAACCCTAAGATCATGACCTGAGCCAAAATCAAGAGTCAGCGAATTAATGAATTGAGCCACCTAGGCACCCCTGAACATGATATATTTTTGATGTAAGTATGTCCCATGTAGTATTTGTGACCCCTGCCACGTCTTTGCTCACCAAATTCCATCTTTACCTCCTGTTAGTAACTACAATTCTTACTTTTTTTATTATGTTATGTTAATCACCATACATTACATCATTAGTTTTTGATGTAGTGTTCCATGACTCATTATTTGTGTATAACACCCAGTGCTCCACGCAGAACGTGCCCTCTTTAATACCCATCACCAGGCTAACCCATCCCCCCACACCCCTTCCCTCTAGAACCCTCAATTTGTTTTTCAGAGTCCATCGTCTCTCATGGTTCATCTCCCCCTCCGATTCCCCCCCTTCATTCTTCCCCTCATGCTATCTTTTTCTTTTTTTTTTTCTTAACATATATTGCATTATTTGTTTCAGAGGTACAGATCTGAGATTCAACAGTCTTGCACAATTCACAGCGCTCACCATAGCACATACCCTCCCCAATGTCTATCACCCAGCCACCCCATCCCTCCCACCCCACTTCTATGAAGCACAGACTCCCTTTGCATATTCCTGAACTGCATGTATAAAGAATTATACAGAATGTGCTTTCTATGTCCCATTTCTTTTGCTCAACACAATGTTTTTAAAATTCATCTGTGTTGCTATATGTATAATTGTTTGCTCTGGAATATACTACAATTTGCTTATTCATTCCTTTACTCATTGATATATACTATTACCAGATTAAGGATATTATAAATACAGCTAGGATGGTCATGCCTCTTCATCTCTTTTGGTGGACACCTGCACTGATTTTGGCAATTATATACCAAAGTGTGTATTTTTTTAAGACAATAACACAGATTTATTCACTTATTAATGTTGGGGAGCTATCCACAATGAATCTTAAAGAAGCTAAAATGAAAGTGTCAGCAGGGCTGGTTTCTTCCAGAAGCTCCAGAAGACAAGGGGTTTCTTTTTCTTCCCCAGCTTATACAAAGTGCCTGAATTCCTTAGCTTGTGGTCCTTCCACAACTTAATTTTTGGGTTTTGTTTTAAAGTTCCTTGTTTCCAGATGAGACCAGAAAATGAATCCTTTACCTGTGGGAAGGAAGAACCCTGATACTTGTTGCTCTTGTCAGAATGTATCCTTCAGTCTTCCCTCTAGCTGAGTCCATGGTACAACAGCCGATATGTTACAGCTTTTCTCCAGCTCAGGGGCTTCCAGAAAGTGGTCGCTTTTCTGTTCAGAGAGTTGCTGCTATTCTTTTCTTCGATCTCCTATTGAGTTTGCAGGTGTTCAGAATGGTTTGATCCGTATCTAGCTGAATTCCTGGGACCAGACGAAATTTAGGTCTCCTACTCCTCTGCCATCTTGCTCCTCCCCCCAAAGTGTGTAAGTATTGGATCATGGCACATGTGTAGCCTCAGGAGATACTACCAAAGGAGATAAAACTATTTAAATTTTTGGCAGCTTATGAGAGCTCCAGTTACTCCACATTCTCACCGACAAATGATATTGCTAGTCATTTCAGCTGTAGACATTTTGGTAAGTGTGCACTGCCATCTCATTTAGGTCTTAATTTGCATTTCCCTGATGTATACCAAGAATGAGAAATTTTTATATATCAGCCATTGTATATCCTATTTTTTGATGTTCCTATTCAAATATCTCACCCATTTTTATTAGGTTGCTTATTATTTTTCCAAGTTTTGTTATTGTTTATAATAGTGGAGGGTAAGTTAAATACCAGCTACTTCATTATGACCACTTTGTTTTGAAGGTGATTTATAAATTGCAAAGTACTGTTAAAACATGTCATTATTCATATCATTATTATTAATAGTATTGTCTTTACATTTTTTATGAAAATATTATAATTAGAGAACAGGGCTTACTGACTCTTGCTACCCTGCCCAAAATATCACTGTGCCTTGCAAAATTGTATACTAATGGGAATGTAAACTACCAACTTTTGTGACAAGAGTGTCCCATTCTGCATAAATTATGTTTCTTTTTTTTTAAAAGATTTTATTTATTTGACAGAAAGAGAGAGAGAGACAGCAAGAGAGGGAACACAAGCAGGGGGAGTGGGAGAGGGAGAAGCAGGCTCCCAGCCAAGCAGGGAACCAGATGCAGGGTTCGATTCCAGGACTCTGGGATCATGACCTGAGCCAAAGGCAGATGCTTAACTGACTGAGCCACCCAGGGGCTCCATAAATTATATTTCTACTTTACAGTGTATACTTTCTAATCAAATAATATGTGAGCAACAATTCAAGTCATTTGTGAGATATTTATTCAACAAATTTTATACCTTAAAAGGTCAGCAGTGATGCAACTCCTAGGAAGTAGCATAAAATAGCAGAAAAAGCATGAACTTTGGGAGTCCAAAGACCTGGTTTGGCATTACGGCTTTGCCACTTACTGATTATATAAACTTGGATCATTTATTCAACACCTCTGCTTATTTTCATTTCCTTTGCAAATAGGATGGGCCATATTTTGTATTCTCCCTACTTCAAAGAATTATGAGGTTTAACTGGGATTTATTTGAAATATAGTGTTCTAATAAAAACTACCATTTATTGCATGATCACTAAGTATCAAATTTTGATAAGGTACCATGATAAGGTCTCATAAGCAGTTCTGTTAAATCTTTGCAACAATCCTAGGATGTACATATTATTATCCCCATTTTATAGATAAGAAGACAGGGGTCAGGTAGCATAGCTTGCCTAAAATCACACACCTGAACTTCAGACCCAGATCTATTTACCAGCAAAAGTAACCCGTGCAGCCCTCATTACTGTATTTGTGGCACAATCACTGTGAATGTAGCCAGGTCTCATAACTGAACAGAACCGAGAAACAATAATTTAGTCTTCCCTACCACCCTAACACATATTTTTTCTTTTAGTCAAGGGGAAAAAAAGTAGGAATTATAGCCTTATGCTTTAATTTGCAAGTTCTATTTCCATTCAAGGTATTTTATTAGGAAGGATTGCTTATGCTTTCATTGGGACAAGGGGGAAAGAAGAGTGGGGATGGAAGAACTCTTGTTCTCTGGGAATATCCAAATGAGATTAAACATAAAAGAGACTCTCTTTCCCTAGGATCACCAATCATGTCCAAGGAATAGACCTACCCAAGAACCACCTGCAGCCTCCATTTCAATAAACCAGCTTTTGGGTTCAGCAGAATAGGGGTTGCATGGTTATCCAGGGAGGCAATCAAGGTGCCAGCTTCCTTGTCTTTATACTGGTGCTCTGGTGTATTCATAATTTGTGCATCCAAGATCCAGGGAACTGTGCAGTAAGGATGTGCTGGGATTTATCTGACAAAAGAAAACACTCTGGCTGAGTCTAAAGTGAGCTGTGTTTGCAGAGCTCATCTGCCTGGTGTTGGTGAAGACCCAGGGGAGGTAGAAATAGTAAAAATAAGAAGGATACCAGGCCCAAGAAACACAATCTCCTGGCTTGGCAGGAACTGTGGCTTATCCATTAAGATATGGAGGACTTGGGAAAACACAATAATGTTAATTAGTAAAACTTCCAACTTTAAGTAACTCTAAAGTTTACAAAATGCATTCACACAAACCACCTCAATCCTCTAAGGGCCTCAGTGAGGTGCGTTCATTGATCCTCTTCACTGGGTGAGCAGAGAGGTCACATGGGCTACACAGCTAATGATGGGCAGAACTCAGGCTCCCTGGTTCCCAGGTCAGTTCATTTCCCATTACAGTATGCTGGATTGTTTTCAGGAAACCAGAACCAGAAAGTAAAGTGTCCTGAATCAAAAATCAGAGTCTGGGAAAAAAACAAAGAGATGGAGTTGGGGGCTGGATGTTGTCACCCATGAGAGTAAGAAAATGTCTTAATTAAACACTTGGAACAGGGAGGAAGACACAAGTGTTATATTCCAGAACAACATAAATTAGAGTGGGGAATTCAGTGGCATTTTGCAGGATGGAACAAGCTGGATCCAGTATATCCCTGCTCTGTACAGAATCCATTACTAACGTTAGAGCTGTATGATTCTGAGTAAGTCACTCAGTGTCACTGAGCATGTATTGCCTCATTTTAAACTGGAAACAGTCAAGAAGGAAAAATAAAAGGGAAAGGAGAACAAAGGCAGGAAAAGAGGGAGCGAGCAGAGAGAAAAAAATGAGGAAGATAATGTAAGGGATAGGAGATATTCAAATGCAGGAAAAGATTATATAACTATCACAGTAGTAACGAGACAAAGAAGAATATAGGACTTTGTCCATGAACAGAATAGGACATTTGGAACTTATTTCATCATTCATACATTAATTCATTCATTCATTTATTAAGTTGCTCACTTATTCATTCAACAGTCAGTTACTAATAATCAATTTGGTACCATGCTACTAGAAACTGAAGACAAAGAGATGGGACAAAACATAGCTCCCAACTTGAACGAGCTCTCAGTGTGGAAGATGGACAAGTAAACCTACTATAAATTAAGTATTATACAGGACAAGCACCAGGAGGTTATAAAAGCACAGAGAGGTCCTCACTCAATTTTGTGTCTGGTTCATGGACAGCTGGGTGTTCAGAAAGCAAGGGAATTGGTTAGAGCACACCTCTCCTGGAATAGGTGATAGCCCAAGATGAACACCAAGGAAGAGTCAGAATTAATCAGACAAAGGGGTATGGGGAAGAGGGCTGAGAAATGCATGAGGTCTTTTCAGTCTGAGAGTACAGAACAACGAATACAGAGTAAAAGGTGAGAGAGAATAAGTTTAAGAAAATGAAGGAAGTTTGGTCCTGCTGGAATTTAAAGAATACGGGGAGCAGAGATGAGGCTGAAAGTGAACAGATTTGCAGGGGCCAGACTGGGAGTTGGATCAGGACGTGTGGACTTTTTCCTGAGGACAGTGGGCAGTCTATGAGCTATCTTAACCTGGGCGGTGGTATGATTGGTGTTACATTTCTTAAAGACCATTCTGGCCTCAGGAGAGAAAGAATTGAAAAAAGTAGTGAGCCTGGATGCAGGAAATCTAAGGTGGAAGGCTCTTTGCAGTGATCCAAATAGTTAACATAGATTCAAATGCGACTCTGGAAGTGGGCACCAGGCCCCTAGTACATGAGTGTGCAGGCTGGAATCACAAGCACAACTCAGGGTGGATATAGTCTCAGGTCCTCATGTTCTCTGACTTCCTCTGCTACTCATACACAATGACTACGCTGATGTATATTAAACAAAATATCTTCAATTTTAGAAAACATTCTGCACTTTTCCACCTTTTGCCATTCTCCCCTGGAAAATACCTATTCAAATTATTCTGGGGTAAAATGTTCTTTGGGAAGAAGCAGCTGAATATATCCCTCTCAGCAGATGCCAGCCCCCTTAATGGCAGTGATGGAAAATCCCACATCCCCCACTTCTCTGACACACATGACCCTTCTCCACCCAATTTCAAAGAAACAAAAGATGTCTCAAAGACTCCCTTGGAAAAATAATCATTCAACAGGATGTGACTAGGCTGTTTCCATGGCAATTCAAGCTTTCTTACATTGTGATAATTTCTGAAAATGGAAATTTCCTTTTGTCTCCTAATGTTACTTCCTTTTGTTGCGTGTAGGTATTCACACTCACACACAAGTAGTTTGGGTAAAAAAAGAAATACAAAAAAAGTAAAATAAAAGATTTAAGTCTCTTGGTTATTTTCCTACTTCCTACGGCTTACTAGCCTGGGGAGATTGTTGAGCCTTTTAAGGGATGTATCAAATAGAGTGTCAATGTGGGGGTTGGAGAAAGGATTATCCTAGTATTTAAACTATTTTTTTAATACAGGCATTTCAGAAAAAATAGAACATTGTGCATAATACCCAACACCACTCCCAAACTCTCTGGAGTGCACTCCATGCTTTCAAATGGCAGGCTCTTCCCAATTAAAAACTGTTGCAAGGCCAGGGATGGGCAACTCAGCCAGCCAGAGAAATGCAACCCAGAGGAAACAATGTCATCTGACCAGCAACTCTCAGCTCCATCCCCATTTACAGGGCCAGAGTTTGAGGAGTGTGATGAAAGCTTGTTTTTATACCATTTAAAAACAGAACTCCCCCTGCAGCAATGATACTCAACCTGGTACAATTTTGACCCCCATGGGATATTTTTCAATGACCGGACAGATTTTGGGTTGGCACAACTAGAGACAGGATAGATGGCAAGGATGCTGCCCAACTAACATCCAGTGGGAGAGGGCAAGGATGCTGCTAAACATTCTACAAAGCTCCACAGCCACCGCCCCCACCCCCCAACATGACAAAGACCATCTAGCCCCGAATGCCACTAGTACAAATTTTGAGATCTGCCTTAGAAGTTGGAGATGCTACTAACACAGGGGCAGTGGGTTCATCATTGGAAAACAGATTGGCCTTCAGGGTTTGAATTGGAAAAGTATATCAAAGAGGGTCAGTACAATGAGAGTGAAGGGGCTCAATAACTCATTTAAAATTCTGGAAATGTCAGGAGTTAGGTCTCCAATTAAGCATGTAAAGAAAGACATCCAAGAATCCATGAGCCAGGTGAGTCCATTCATTCCTTCATTTATACATTCATTGATTTTTTTTTTTCCAATAAGTTGCAGACACTGGAGCAGGTACTAAGAATTAGACAATAAACAAAGCAGAGGGTCCAGTCTTCATTGATCTCCTAGTCTGGCGGGAAATAAGGTTAATAATAATGCATAAGTACTTCATAACAGTTGTAATAAGTGCTATGTGCTAAAAAAAGTACAGCTTTTTTTTTTTTTGAGTATAAGTTAGAGGTCCTAATCTAGAAGGGAAAACTTGCCAGAGAAAAATGATTTTAAACCAAGATCTGATTGATGAGTAAAGAAGTAGTAATTATGAATCTTGGAGATGTGTCTATAGGCCCAGACAGCCAAACTGGTCTGTAAATTGCAGAGTGAAGTCCAAGCCTCACTAGGGTGAGGTCTGTGAAGAGCCCATGTCTAGAATGGTTCAATCACGTATGCTTTTTGGAGCTCAAGCACATTAACAATCCATAGAAGGAGAATGAGATGTTAATAAGGACAAACAACAGATGGATTAAGAATTAAGGCAAGGCTGGGCCAACTTGGGAAAATAAATGGATATCTACAACTGTCTAATTATGCACCAGAACTTGAGCTTACATATCGACTATAGTTCCAATAAATATTGAGTTCATCCTCGGTGCCAAGTAAATGTTTTAGTTAAAAAAGATATGCTGAAAGCTGAGGTAGGAAAGAGTCAATAAGAGCCCAATATACTAGTAGTATCCTATCTTATAGGATCTCAACTCAAAACTCATAGTTGGTTATTCTCGCTTTATCCAACTGTGTAGAAATGGGGTCAAGGATGTGTGAAAATGGTGGACATATTTTTCCAGCTAGTGCCAGGTCTACTGCTTCTCTCAGTGGTGCTTTTTGTTTTTCATAAGCATTTTGCATGTTATTACACAGATATGTTAAATGAAATTTTGTATTGATATAAGCATACATACAGAAAAGTATGCAAATCCTGAACAGATGGTTTAATAAATTTTCATAAATTTAGATAACTGGAGTTAAGACATAAGATATTACCAACATCCCAGAAACACCCTCTGTGGCTCTTCCTAGTCAACATCCCTACCAAGGGAACTACTGTCTTAATTTTTATCACCATAGATTAGTTTTGCCTGTTTTTGAAATACTCTTTAAAATACAGTATTAAAAAAATAAAATACAGTATTTTATCATGTGTCTGGCTTTTGTCTCCTAATGTCAATATGGTGAGGGTTACCTACTTTGGTGCATAAAGTTGTTAGTTATCTTTGCTGTATTATACTACTCTTGCTGCATATTTTGATATGTTGTGATTTCATTATCATTCAATTTGAAAGCTCTTACTAGTTTCCACTGTGATTTCTTTACTGATATTTGGATATTCAATGTACACTCCTTAATTTCCAGGTAGCTATGATTCTTTATGACTCGTTACTAATTTCTAACTTAAATGGTCTTCTGTTCAGATAGCACACTCTGTATATGTCAGTCGTCATACTGCTCCAGTGATGGTAGACATAGCAGGCTCTTCTAAGTAGGGCTTTCCTCCCTCTTCTGATGACAAGAGAAATCCAAAGGACAGCATTCAATTGTGTGAGGACTGAATATGAAGTCTTAACTCAGGCAGTAATATTTCAGAGTGGTTTCTGGTATGTGATTTTTTTTTTTAGAGTAGTGAATCTTAACTTTGACCATGTATAAAAATCGAGAAATATATATATTTATATACTGTATATAAATATAATTGAGATCATATAAAATATATAACATATACATTATAGTATAACTCTATGAAAATACAATTAAGATATATAAGAATATATTATATATACACTTCATTGTAAATGTATATAAATATAATTAAGTGATGTACACACACACATACAGACACACACAGCGAAAGTAATATAATACAGCAAAGATAATTAACAACTTCATGTACCAAAGTAGGTAAACCTCACCATATAACTTTAGGAGAGAAAAGCCAGACACATGATAAATACTATGTATATATAAAACAAAATATATATATACATATACACACACATATTTAACTCATGCCATAAGGAAGAATAAAGACACACACTGTTCATAATTGAGAAAATGGCATCTTTGGTAATCTCTGTGGTCTAAGTTCCTCCTTGGAGACAATCCATGGAGTTCATGTTTCTGAATATCTTGTGAGCAGAGACTCTGACAGCTTTTGGTCCAGAATGCTTTTTCAAGGCTGTTTTATAATTAGCAGATACAGATAATGTCTCCTTCTGTGGCAGAGGGCATGTTTGTTTGCTCTCTAGTATAATGAAGATAGTATTTCTGGTTAGAGCAAAGACTGGGCAGGTCTGCTTGCAGCCAGTTATAACTGTTAGAGTATCCTAAGTTTGAGATTCCTTAGCTATGATGATTCAAACCCATGCGTATAAAGCATCTGACTGGGCTGCTCTCCATCAGTCTCATGGGACTGAAGTGCTAGAAGAATTGATGTTAATAGAAACTAATGCTTGCTGTGGAGTAAAAAATAAATTCCTTTATCTCTGACCCAGGAGTTTCATGTTTTCTGTCCACAAAATTGCATCATCCTAACTTGTTAGCTTGCACGTAGGGTGAAATCTCAGACACTTCATAGTTATTGATAACCACAAAGAAAGCAGAGTCTGGTATCTGTGGACCATTGGTTACACTTTGATCATCTATGTGGATAAAATGTAGGGACAGGTAATTTAGTTCCCTTGTTAACTTTGGCTTTATTTTTCTATCCTAATAGAAATTCACTTGTATAAAAAACAACTGCCCTAGTTTACATGTGTTATGAAAGTTTTATAGAAAGCATTTTGCTGTCTAGGACTCCTTTCTCTAGGGTAGAAGGTTTTAACTTTTTTTTTCTTTTTTTAATTCCATAGACCACTTTGACTATTTGGTCAAAGCCCATGGACCCCTTTTCATAATAATGTTTTTAAATCCATAATAAAACATGGAACTGCAAAGGGAGGTCATTATATTAAAACAGAATTATCTAAATATTTAAAAATTAGTTTGTAAAAAAATAGTTTGTGGTAATAATAATACATCACATTTATTAATGTATTAAATAAAAGATCTAGCATAGAACTAATAACCACCATAATCATCAGTCTTCAGTGCAAATGATATTTCAAGATACCTGAAACTGCAATATGTATATGTATGTAATATGACATGAAAATATCAGATTCTATTAATGCAAAGTCACCATTAATGCAATTACTGTTATAATGCAGTGTGTTTTCTACATTAATAAATGAAGGTAATGCTAAATATCAATATAGGACAGTAAAAATAAAAGTAACCTCCCTTCTCCCCCTCCCCACCACAAACAGTCCTGATTAATGGACTCTTGTTTAGAATCTCTGTCCTAGAGTGTCCAGAAAACCTCAAGATAACCTTGAAAAAGTCAAAGGAAAGCAGACTGTATTAAGTGAATAGTATTATTCTCCTGAAATTAATGTCCTCCTTAGGAAACAGTGACTTGACTTCTCAAGCACATCCCAAAGGTGTAAATTTTTTACCTGATTTCATGTAAGTCAGAGTCCTTTTGATTTCCAGAGTTAACAGGAGGAGAGGTTTTGTTTTGTTTTGGTTTTGTTTTAACCTCTTTTACTTCAGGAGTATCATATGCTTTAAACATCTGAAGGAAGTTATGACTTGGGACTCCTTTCAACAATTCCAGATTTCCTGGTGTTAAAACTTAAAAATCCTAAATCTTTTAATTCTTGTAGTAAAAAGTCTGGTGTCTAACATGACTATCACAGGCACAAAATACATGAGATCACTAGGTTCATCCTAAAAACAATTAGCTGGGCCAATGGGTGGAACAAAGGGAAAAGCATATTTGTAGACATTTAAGTGATTTTATCTCATGTTGCCTGCCAATTTATTTTAAATGACTGGGGATGAGGATGAGGGAGAATTGTAAAGTATTACGGTTTTTATAATTTTATGCAAATATGATCGACAACTAAGCCTCAAAAGCATAAATACATGTTAACAGATTCTATTTTAGTATTCTTTTTTCTTCTACAAAATTATTTAAAAGCATGTATACATAGTCTTTTTAGCTTCAAACAAATTTTCACATAACCTATTACCTAAAATCTTCCTAACCATACTTTTGGGGTAGGAATCACCATTTCCAAATTATAGATGAAGATGCTGAAATTCAGAAATTTGATATCTTGAATGAAGTCACTGAATCTAAGTCTGACCATCTTTCTTGGCACTGCTATATTGGGGCCTGGCCATCTGAAAAACCTCTATACAAAAAGCTTTCTTCCTTTTCTTGAACTATGTGAATCAAATCTAATTTGGGGATTACTCACATAATATTAAAATAACAATGTTAATGGCCATCACAAGAGCAACAACAAAAACTTCATTACATGGAGTGATCCCCTGAGATAAACAGTGAAACCAAATAGACTGGCTTGAGAGCTCTTGTTCTTTGCCACTGTTGTGAAATATTTCCTTTGCATTGCCCTTGCTCTCTGAGGGGTCCAATGCCCTTCTCAACATTCTTCCATTCTCCAGGCCATTACCATTAATCAATGGAAAGTTCTCCTTCATCTCAGATCATAAATCACCAGGCTATCCTAGTGTTGCTAGGTAATAGTTCTGATGAGCTAATTCACACCAAGGTGTGAATGAATAATGATGGTTTTATAATTTTTCCACTTGGGAGTTTGTTTGTATTTTAAAGAGGGCCACAAACACTTCTACAGTGAAGTGTGAAATATGGAGATTTCTGAGACTATTTTCAGGCAGATGAAGGGAAAAGTAATGTTTGGTCATGAGGTTGTTTAAGCACCTCTCAAACTACCTGGTTTGTAAAGATTGGAAGCAAATAAAGGGAACTGGCATATGGAGGCTAGCAAGAGAGAGCAAGATAAGCCAATCCTTTCTGACAGATTTTGGTGAATCATACTTGTCTCCACAAAGGGAATTCACCCCAGGAATGATTGCTGCATCTGTCCCAATGCTCCTCTAGGGCAGATACTTTTCCTATTTTCAGATCATTAACACAGTAAGGCAAGGTTCCTGACATCCAGAATCTAGCTACCTCTCTGAGTCTTGCAACTCTACTGCAGTGCTTCTGGAATCTTTTCTTTTTTAACGTTTGGGGGTTTAGTGATGAAAAATTTTCCCCCTGCTTTATTGAGATATAATTAACATATAATATTGTGTAAGTTTCAGATGTACAACATGTTGGTTTGATCCATTTATATACTGCAAAATCTTCATTCATCCCTATATAGGATGGTTCATCTCCTTCTGTAAAGATTCCATACATAAAGTAATTAGAATTTACAAAAAAAGAAAAAGAAAACAAAAGCTTAGAAAAGCTTTCTATTCCTTCAAAGTTCTCTATCTTAAAAAGTTTGGAAGTTGCAAGCATAGAGAAAAGTCTCTATTCTTTCCTAGGTACCCTAGATCCCTCCCTAGAAGCTGCCCTTAGGAGAGCCTATGATGCAAGATTAAACCCTACTGATAGATTCAATGGACATAGGGGACGATAGAAGAACGTCCTTCCTTAATACTGGCTGTTAAAGTTATTGTTGGAAATTGGTATTGTTGTGATGAGAACTCCTCTCGGTGGGATTCTGAACTGAGAGCTATTACAAGAAGCAAAGCAGAATGATGACGAAAATGCCTCCAAAGAGGAAGGCTCTGCTCAGGGCTAAGAAAATAAGAGTGTGAACTTGACTAGGTTCAGTATAACCCTCCACTATTAACTGTTGGTCATTCAAATTCTTGCACATTTTAATAAGATTAGTAGCATTTTCTCCCTTGGGTAGAAGCAAGGAAAGGATCATGGAATGAAAATCCAAGAACATATTTCTTACTAAAAAAAAATCAAATGAAAGCATATCAGTTTTTTAAATTATTACTTAATGCATGACTTATAAATTCAGAGATAATCCTCAAATAGAAAAGAAAGGAAGAAATAGCAAACAAAGCTAAATACAAAATCTATCCTTTTCTACTAGCTTAATGGGTTTATAGGCTTCTCTAAAATTTATTTTTCCTCTTTCTTTCACCTAATGTCTCAAGGCATTTATCCGTTAAATGAAGAATTATTGTATTTATTTCATAATGACATTCAGAGTGTTAAATCTAACAATGCAGGCAAAGTATTCAACACAGTGCCTAGTACAAGGATTGTGGCCAAGACTTAGTACTTTGGAGTCAGGTATATAGAAACTAAGTCCCTAATCTACCAGTTAGAAACCTCACGACTCTGGATAAATTATTTTGTTACCTGTCCCTTATCATTCTCATTTGCACCATGCAGGTAAATAATAGGTGATATATACTAAGGATTAAATGAAATATAATAAAGATGTTTAGTGCACTGTACATACTAGGCACTCAGTAGTATTAATCATTACTAACACTTCTTGAAAACTACTTCAAAGATTCCATGTGTCCTTACTTGTATGTGTCTGTTAAAAGAGGTGGGTTTAGAACAGATAAAACTATATATGAAAGTTACACATAAAGATATTTTAATTCTTTTAAAGCCACTTGCATTTGTGTTTTGGAATGCACTGATGTAATGTTTTGAAATCCTTGTTGGTTATGGCAGGGCACAGTGGCATAAGGTCTTGAGTCCCAAAGCCTGTATTTAAACCCAACTCCAGAATTTACAATCTAGGTGAACATGAGCAAGATAAGTAATCTCCTCACGTTCCTCATCAATATATGGATAATAATATTACCCACCATATAAGGTTGTTGGGAGGATTACATCAGTTACACACCTAACTACTTACAACAGTGTTCGGGACACAGTAAGCTACTCCAAAATGTTACTTACATTTTTTCATATCAATTTCCCTTTGTACATAGTACTTAATGAAAATATACAAAATTATATTTTTCATTATTAAAGTCAATTCAATTTTTAAATTGATCAATGTTGTTCCATATATGCCACATTAAAAGCTAATACTAGTTTGTCAGACATTTATGATCAGTGATGTAAATATAATACTTTTCATCAGACCCAAGTGGGATCATGGCATTGCTGATTTCTAATTGATTGAATTTATGAGTGGACTAGTTGGCCCAAAAGTCAGTGATACACATCCACATAAATGCAAGCTGTTATCACTCTTGCAAAGAAGTAATGCTGCATGAATTATATCTATGTTTCCTGATTATGTCTACCTCAACACATTCTATGATGCCCTAATGCATTCTCTTAACAATATGACTAAAAATCCAAGTGCATTACCTTGAGTAGTTCACACAAACCACAATTTTGTGATGAGAAGCAACATACAAACAAGCAAAGATCAAAATTCTGAAACCCGTGTCAGTCCAGCAGCGTGCTCACCACCTTCTGGAAAGGCTCTCTGAAGCAATCCTTGGGCTTTGTTAGCTCCTCTGAGATCTGAGCTCCCTCTGGCAGCTGCAGATGCTAACACCTATTTACAACTTCTTGAGCCTCCTAAGAATTACATTTCCCTACCTGCTTTTAGTTTCTTCAACTTCATCCCTTTTACTTTCAGTTGGAAATCCTAGTCTTCCAAGGCTTCTCTCTCATTTTGTTGCTTCTGAATCACTCTGAACTTCCTCTTAAAGGAGATGAACGTATCACCACTCTCTCTCTCAATCCTGCATTTCTCCCCATTCATTTATTCAAGGCCTTCCTGTTTGCTTAAATCATGCAGCCTTGATTCGCAAAGGAGCTAGGTGCTTATTCACTTAGAATCCATCTAAGTAAACAATAGAAAAGATTTCTTATAGGCTTTTAAAACGACGCTCTTTCTGACATAGACTAGGAAGTCTTGGTATAGAATGGGGATTGTGAATGCTTCCCATAAAAACCAGGGTTTATTTTCTGCCCTTTGCCCATTCACTGTTTTATTGTTTGTTTCAGTCTGTGTAGCAGAGTTCTCACACTGCATGCCCCGACTGCCTCTGCCTGCATAAAACATGATGCTCTACCACGAACAATGCTGGAATCCATTACATAAATTTCCCTTTGATATCCAGCATGTTTTCTACTCTAATAGAATCTGAGCAGAATCACATCTCTTTTTCCCCAGTGTTCCCGATGTGCTTCATAACTCTTCTGTGAATCAAATAACCATCTCCAAGCCGTTAGAAGGAATACGTTTCAATGAAGGGTGGAAGCAGCTCAGTAGGGCAGAGCCAAAGATGATAGAGCAAGTAGTTACATGATAGCATGAGAGCACGCAGTCCAGAGGATCGGAGGCTGCACAATCAACATTTATTACTCAGAATTCTTGCAGGAATAAAGCCTTCTGCTTATAATGTGGAGTAAGGTCCTAAACCTCATTGCAAATTTTCCAAAATTCTTGGACTTCCTTCCTGGGGAAGATTCTGTAGTTTGGTTTACCTCACTCCTATTCTCAAGCCTCATGCCAACTTTCATTCACCCAGAGGGACCAACACACTTCTGCAGCTTCCTTTGTATCTAGGATTGGTGTTGCACACAATTAACTCTAAAGAGATGTAAACAGACAACTGCTATTACGGTTCCTTGGAAAGCTTTTGCCTTCGGGAGGGCAGCTAGGAAGGCAGCATCCTTACCAATCAAATGTTTCTGTGACACCTGGAGTTACAATGCCCATCAGTCACCACAAGAGGAAGACCAAGGTTATCACAGAGACACCAGCCCTGATACTGAAGAGATACTAACCCCCTGTTAACAACTGCCTACTTCTAGATTATCTTATTAGGTAAAGGAAGATAAATTAATAAAAAGTCCAATTTGTGTGAGCCAGGTGTATCATTTGTTTGATTTATCCATCGCCAACAGAAAGTCTGTTAAGCTACCAGGCCTTCTGTAGTAGGACCCCAAAAATATCTTATTTAATATTTAAAGACTTTCTGGGTTTTCAGTCATAATTCTACATACCATGGCCTTACACAAATTCTGTAAAGTCTCAGCAAATCATACATCCCAGTTTCTTGGAAAGGCATGTGGTAGAAATGGCACCAAACTAGAGAAGCCTCTGCTCTCCCTCATGCTCAGTGTGCTCCTGGAAAAGCCCATTCAGAGATGGGGCTCTCAGTTATTCAAAGTTAGGTTTGGAGCTGGGGTACAGTATGCGCCAGTCTTGAGATTGGACCTAGAGTGCACCACAAGACTGTAATTCCCACATATTCTCCAAGGCACATGTGAAACAAACCCCACACTCCTGTGTCACCCTGTGTCACAGGCGCTAGTCACTCGTGGCATCCGTTTTGCTGAATCTCATCCTGTGTCACCCTGTGTCACAGGCGCTAGTCACTCGTGGCGTCCGTTTTGCTGGGTCTCATCCTGGGTCACCCTGTGTCACAGGCGCTAGTCACTCGTGGCATCCGTTTTGCTGGGTCTCATTTTTCTCACCAGTTTAAGGTTCTGAGTAAATCAGAGACCACATTCTGGGGGCTCTTGGACTAAATTCAGTCTGCAATTTTGTTTTATTTGCCTGCAAAGGTTTTGGGTTTTTTTTTTTTTTAGTTTTTTAATTAAATAAATTGAATGTCATATCATACCCATATAACCTGAAACTTTTGAAAACTTTGTGTATTTGGCAATACTGGGCCCACACCCTTCTGTGAAAATAATCACCTGGAGTAGAGGGACCGCTGCCCCATTAAAACAAGCCAGCTTCTTCCACTCATAACACTGCCCACCAGACCCACTTCACTCACTTATGTCGTATATTTAGTGACCACAGCCATTGGAATTTTAAGCCTGAGGATAGAAAATTGCTAAAATTCCTGTCTAACTCTAAAACTGTCTCTAAAGCCACCCATTTGCAAACTAAAAAAATTACACATTCAGAGGAATTGGTTTCTTGGCTGAAGATGATAATGTCTTAAGCCCCTCCCAGATCTAATATTCCAGCATTCTACTATAAGCCGAGATGTTCCCGAGACTTTGATGTATTACTTGACACATCACTGGGCAAGCCAGCCTTGAGCTGGTTTTAGGAGTCACTAAAGGGAGCAACGCTTAACTTGTCACCATTGATCTGGGATGGAAACACTGACAGGTTAAAGTCAGGGGCTGCAGGTACGCCCTTCCCTGCAGTTTTAAATAAACACAATCAGTCTACCCAGTGCTAAGCAACTGTTTCTTAAGGCATGTTTGTAAATGTGTTTATAAAGCAAGAACCTTCAATCCATCAGTCCTCAAAGAGCTAATCAATATATTCCAATCTGATCTCAGAGAAGTTTTGCCTCTGGGAAGTTTAATTTATTTCAACTCATGGCCATGAAGAAATGAGCAGCCATGGCGTTTTGACAAAATAGAAAAAGTGGACGATGTTGTATCCAGCAATAGTTCCATTTCAATTTTCCATTTTATCTGAACAAATCACCCCACTGAATGGGATGACCATGAAAATTGATCAGGCATGGGGCTAGTCTATGGACCAAGGTAGGAAGACAGAATATACAGATAGCAATGCAAGAGGCATTGTCACTCAGAGACTATGATCCCTGTTAAAACATTTCAGGAGGGGTGTCTGGGTGGCTCAGTCATTAAGTGTCTGCCTTCGGCTCAGGTCATGATCCCAGGGTTCTGGGATCAAGCCCCGCATCGGGCTCCCTGCCTGGCGGGAAGCCTGCTTCTCCCTCTCCCACTCCCCCTGCTTGTGTTCCCTCTCTTGCTGTGTCTCTCTCTGTCAAATAAAAATAAAATCTTAGAAACAAAACAAAACAAAACAAAAAAAATTTCTGGAGAGGGAACAGAAGTCTGAGAAAGAGTTTGAGTATGTAATCTACTAGATAAATGTCCTTTTAACAGTATTTGTATCTAGATATAATCACTTCCCATAGCTAAGGTATTTGCCCCTGAAAAATAAATTCCCCTGATGTCTGTAAGGGATGGATATCAAGTGCCATTTCCCTTTTGGAGTTTGGCACAGTAATGACATAAACAAATCCCAAGAGAGCATTTCTTATTTTTATGCACCCGAAATAGAATCCAGGTCTATCATATATCGAAAGACAGCATAACTCTCCGGGTGGCCCCAGGGGAAATATGCAGAGTGGCAGAAATGGTAATGTGTTATCCTGGGAACCCTGCTATATTACAGGCTGCATCACTGGCATATGTTTGCATAAGTGATACATCAGTCCCCACTCCTGGTATGCAGATTAAATAAACAACAGTGTCCATTGTCTTTAAAATACAAAGAGATAAGGTCTGGAAGCCAAAAGATAAGGTAAAGAGAAAGACTGGAGAAGTCTAAGGTGAAGGAGGCACTTTTTAAGCATGACTTGTTTAAGCAGATTTATCCTGAAAGGGGAGACAGAGTTAGAGAAAAGCTCCAGAAAGCCTAGCTGTACTTAAGATCCTAGAGAGACAGACCTCCTTCCCTTCGAAGTACAAAGATAGGGTTGCTGTGCAAAAGGGCTGAGATGTCCTGATGCCCTCCTGGGCCCTGTCGAGACCTCTGCTGGACCAAAGAAAGCCTTGGAGGGAGAGGTCCACCTGGAAAGTGTAACTACACCATGACAAGCAGTCAGATTCCTACTGAGGTCTCCCTGGATTCACAGAAGACTATGGGAAGACTTTGTAGGGATTTCAAGAGCAATGGCACAGGGAAGAAAGAACACTACACTTGAAATAATAAAATATTCGTTCTAGCTCCTGCTTTGCCACTAATTTTCAACCTGACTTAACTTCCTTGCAGCTGAGTTTCTTCTTCTCCTAAACAAAGTCATTGCATTCATGGTTTCCTAAAATCCCATCTAACTTGAAACTGTCACAATGCTCATCTGTGATGGCCCATAAAACTCCACATCAGCATTTCTCTATTTTCTATTAAAGTACTAGCTTGTTGGATATATGTTAAGTTTTAGGATGACAACTGGATAGGTTAATTCTAATTCTCTGAATTTTAACCTCTATGGGATTCTTTCACAAGTAAGAGATATCTATTTTTAAGGTCACAATGTGAAATTGGTACAGATTTGATTTACATATTTTCTCCAGAGGTATCCAACTTCATTCATAAGTTCCCAAAGGTTAGAACAGCAATGACCAGAAAAGATCTCCTGAAGAGTGACCTGTTTTAAAATCCTCTTCATGAAAAGGGTGAATTCATCTGTGGCACAACATGCGGGTTCCTGAATAATAATCTGCTCACTGATCTTCTATAGGTTTGGTTGACTGACTATTCAGAGGACTGTATTGATTGAAAGGTCTCTGATCATTTTCTAGACAGTTATGTTACAACAGGACTTATGTTGCAGTGTAATGCTCTTTTGATTAAAAATAAAAGAAAAAAAATGATACTAAAATATATACAAAAAGAATATGGCATTCAAGCATAAAAAAAATGACCCTTAACATTTGTTTGAACTCTGTCAGATCTTATTAAATAATCATATCTAGTTTTGTTTTGTTTTGCTTTTTTATCATTGCATTCTTAGAAGGATGGGCACAAAGTGGAGGAGGTCAAGAGAAGAGTATGGGTGACCAGAAGGAAAAGACCAAAGTCATAAAGAAAAACAAAAAAAGCTAAAGAAATTATAGATATCTGTAAGAGAGACTTAAGAGCTATTTGTCTCTAGCCTTCATGTATAAGAAAATATATAACAGGAGAGAAAACTATATATCTGAATGGGATGGGAGTGAACTTTAACTCTTTGCGGAATGAACAAGAGTATTTGAAACCAATTTATAAAACATATACTAAGCAAGGCATGAAGTTTGGTGTTATGGTTCACGGAGAGTTGGGAAAAAAACAAAAACAAAATACCAAAGTGCAAGTCACTCATTCTTGAGGAGAGAAATAAGCTCATGAATATATTGGTTAGATCTGTAAGCACCAATGTAGGGGTAGACCTAAAAGCCCTTTGCTTATGACCTTATGAAGTTTTATTTTAAAGATTCAAACAGGGATGCCTGGATGGCTCAGATGTTTAAGTGTCTACCTTCGGCTCAGGACATGATCTCCTGGCTCTGGGATCGAGCCCCATGTCGGGCTCCCAGCTTCAGCGGGAAGTCTATTTCTCCCTTTGCCTCTCCCCCTGCTTGTGCTCTCTCTCTCTCTCAAATGAATAAATAAAATCTTTAAAAAAAACAAAGATTCAAACAAAACAAAAACCTGAAATATCCTAGATGCATCTCCTAGTTAAAGGGCATTCACTCTGGAGACTAGAAATTATAGTAAATTTTATGGAACAGAGAAGAATAACTTATTTTTCGGGAATGGGGTTTGGGCTTAAAGGCTCCTTTTCTTCTTATACATTTCATGTCCGCCCCACCTGCAGAGGGCGGGCTTATTAGGTTGGTCTGCAATATCTAACTGGAAGGGCCACCATGGGGCATGGTTTCATAACAAGTCACCCTACATGTATTTTTGCTCTTTTATGTACAGCCTGTATTTCCTGAAGTATTGATTCCTTGGACAATTAAGTTGTGAGCAGGAGGAGTTGATTTTATCCAACAGAAATCACACAGGGCTCTTCAACATATTTCAGAGAGAATCACCTGGTTCCATCATTTAAGAGTGTATATTTTGCCTCCTCTTCCTACACCGGGCCCTGCTCTTCCCACCCTGGCTTAACTCTCTGCTAAGGGAAGAGGTGTTGCTTTCTTCCTCTTAGTATGAGCCCAGGATATCCACTGGGCTATGGTTTATTTTCAGGCAGGTTTATTCTTCCTTAAATGAAGAATCCCACTTTCCTTTTATTGCTTTTCTGTTTGGGCCTTTGGCATACTCAGGCCCCAGGGCAGATTGTTCATCTTACATCTTTCCCTTTCATGGCAAGAAACTGGTTGTATAAGTGGATTAAGAGGTTTTTCCTTCCCACAGGCAATGAGCATGGTATTCCTACAATTAAAGAGGCCCTTATTTGATTTGGACCATAACTAGTTAGGGATTATTAGGCACCTGTAAGGCTATTAATAAGGTAAATTTTTTTTTACTTCTGTATTTTTTCTCTTCTGTCTACAGTACCTTCCAGAAACCTTTGGGAAGTGTGGTTTAATAGGGTATGACTTGATATTTCTGAATCTCTAATCATAATATCACCATTACAGGATACCTCTGTATTTTTCCTCAGAGATCAAAGCTGGAACATTGCAATAAGCCTTATAAGAGTACACAGAACAGTCTATAGGAAAATGGGGGTGATACATTAATTCAAATTGGAAGCAGCTGGGATGGGATAGTTTTTAGGCACGTCAGAGTGAGTTTGTCAATTAACAAGACTTTCTTACCTTATAGAGAAAACTGTGCAATGGTTAATTTTATGTATCAACTTGACTGGCTACAGGGTGCCTAAATTAAACATTATTATTTTTTTTTTAAAGATTTACCCATTTGAAAGAGAAAGAGCACAAGCAGGGGGAGCAGCAGGCAGAGGGAGAGAGAGAAGCAGTTCCCTGCTGAGCAGGGAGCCCGATGTGGGGCTCAGTCCCAGGACCCCGGGATCATGACCTGAGCATGACAGGAAGGCAGATGCCAAACAAACTGAGCCACCCAGGTGCCCCCCATTGTTTCTGAGTGTGTCTGTGAAAGTGTTTTTGGATGAGACTGGCATTTGAATAGATGGACTCAATGAAGTAGACTGCCCCTCCCCTATGTGGTTGGGCATCATCTAATCCACTGAGGATCTGGATTGAATAAAACATGGTGGAAGGTAGACTGTGCCCCGCCTCACTGCTGAACTGGAACATCTCATCTCACTTTCTTCTGTCCTTACACGGGGATTTCACCCCATTAGATTACCTGGCTCTCAAGCCTTCACACTTGGACTCAATTATACGCCATTGATTTCTTCAGTTACCAGTTTGCTGATAGCATATTGTGGAACTTCTCAGCCTCGATAAATATATGAGCCAATTCCTCACAATAAATCAGTCTCTCCCCCCCTCACTCTCTTCCCCTTCCCTCTCCTTCTTTCCTTCTCTCTCTTTCCCCTACTGGTTCAGTTTCCCTGGAGAACTCTGACTAATATAATAAAACCCTGAAAGGGTTTTCTACTTTAATTTGACCTGTACTACTATACAACTGTCTTTATTTTAATACTCCCTCTGATAATACGGTCAGTAGTAATATTTTTACAAGCTAAAAATGTTCAGAACTATTATGTTGGTACTATTCTAAGATTATTTAAATTAATACTTACAAAAATTCATAGGGTAGGCGTTATTATAAAAAAAAATGAAGCTTATGAAAATTGTCCTCAGTCACACAGACTCAGCTATCTACTGCTGCATCACCACTCTTGCCAAATTCAGTGGCATATGGACAGAGGATTTATTATATCTCCAGACATTCGTGATTAACTGGGCTCAGCTAGATGGTTCTCACCCTGGGTTGTGCATGCAGAGTCAGACATTGGCTGAGACTGTAACCACCTTTAGGGCTTCTTCACTTACATGTCACACGCCTGGGATGGGTAGACTCAATACGCTGAGGACTGGAACAGATGGGACAGTTAGGGCATCTTTCTCTATTCTTACATGATCTCTTCATGTGGTCTCTCTAGTATGGGAGCTTCAGGGTAGCCATATTTCCCACATGGGGGTCACAACACCAGAGGCACATTTCCTGACAGAGAGTTGGGTGGAAGATGTCTCACATTCCGTAACCTAGGCTCAGAAGTTACAGAGTGTCACTTCTGTCATCTTCTATTTGTTAGAAGCAAGTCATTAAGGTCAGCCCATATTTAAAGGGAAATGAATTCGGCTCAATTTCTTGATGAGAGAAGAGTTCAAGTTACCTTGTTGTCTGAATTCAGGTTTTGCTGACTCAATATCTACTCGTAGCCCCCACTGGCTACACTTTTACCAGCTCCTCTGAAGACTACCTAAACGACACTTGTCCACTTAACCTGTATGGTCATACACTCAACTGAAGGTAGAGAGCTAGTCGTAATGATCTAAGGTCTTTTTGACAGGGATGCTCAATGTATGCTTTTAAATCCTATAATCTTCAGGAATGGCACTTTTTATGAAAGATGTAAAAAGACTTTAGCCCCAGGATACACTGCCTTTCTCTGAAAAATCCCCTCATTTCTTAATACATTCCTGAGTTTCTCCCGGTCTTGTCACTCCCTCTACCCCATTTGCCTTCCCTTTCATTCTTTTCTCCCCCCCCTTTCCCCCTAAATCACATACAATTTGGGTCCCATCAGTGTGGTTTATGCCTACTTAATGAGGCTTATATTCAACACACCTAAATTAATTTTTCATGTAAAATTCCCTGATGGACATTTCTTAAAAATCAAGATATATTGCATTAACACCATTCCTTTTGACAAAGACTCCTCTATCAAAAAAGTAATCAAGTTTCCCTCAAATGATTTATTCTCTATAGAGCCAGGCTGCTGATGACTCATGGCTCTGTGGTCATTGAGGCACTAGAAGATTTCCTGATTCTTTATATTGATTATGGTACTTTGCGAACCATGAATTTCTGTGAAAGGTTGCGAAGATGGAGATTAGATTCCTTTCCTATTTGGACTCCTAGTGTCTGGCTTTGCATACATTTCCAGAGGTCTCCCCAAATTTCCGTCCAACTAAAAATGTATGAAAATAAAACAACAAAACCACAAATTAAATGCATCAATGCCTTTTCCATACCTTTGCAGAAGAATAAGCTCTACGAATTCTCACTTTCCCCATCTTTCCTAACATCGACCCACCCATGCCTTTATGTGTTGCTATCATTACACTGAAATCCTGTCTAGGCTTTTGTGTGAAACCTTTGCAACATGATCTACAATGCCTGTGCAACAGGTGTGGGAGCTCTGGCTTAGAGGTAAGAGCCCTGGCTCTGTGTAAATTCTGATGATCCCCTTAATGTTTCTGAATCTCAATTGCTTCATCAGTGAAGTGGGGAGAATAATTTCTCAAAGCCTAATTCACAGGGTTATTTTGAATGAATCAATGGCTTTTTGTGAAGCCACTTCTCCTATTGGATAAATATGCAAATCTTACATGTATGGTGCATGTAATTCCAAGACTTAAAAACATTACATACTTGTGCATAAATTAAATACGTATTTGTATGTAACTTTACTCTTCCTCCAGAGGTTTCTGTGTACCAACTTCTCTTGGGAATCACAGTTAAAGATTTCCAGAGTATTTTGGAAACTGGTAAGCAGCCTAGAAATACAAATGTTCAGATATATTATTTTATTTTATTATTATTTTTAAATTTTTATTTATTTATTTAAGCTAGCAATCTCTACATCCAGTATGGGGCTCAAACTTATGATCCAAAGATCAAGAGTCACATGCTCCTCTGACTGAGCCAGCCAGGCACCCCCAGATATATTATTTTACATAATTGCAAAATCTTTGTGATATAGAGCTTATTACTGCCATTTTAAAGTTAGGAAATTCAAGATTATATTCTAATATGCAGCAGAACTAGCAATCAAACCCCACTTCCTGACCATAAATTCACAGCAATTCTTAGTCCTCTTTAGAAGTTTAGTATTATTTGTCTGTGCCTACCCCATTGAATCTAAAGCCAGACATGAATTCCTGATTTATCACTTCTTGTTTTTCCTGGAGAATAAAACTCGTCTCCAATATCGACTGTAAACATCATGAAAGGAGAACATCTCTATTTCCATCACCTCTAATGGTAGCTTGGTACTGAATAAGGGCTTATTTTACAACAACCTGCTCTAGTTTTCTTTTTCAATAAATGCTGGGCATAGTTTCCCTCCCCAAGCTCTCCCTTAAACATGTTTACTTGCCTGAGTTACTCATCCTACCAGGTGTGCAGACACATACTTGTATCTCTTTAAATACCAATTTTTGTAGCATAGACAGGGGTGGTGCTCAAACTTGATCTAAAGCCGAACCCAGACCACAATGGTGTTTGAGTAATGACAGAGGTATTCCAGGCCAGGCTGAATTCTAATAGGCACCAATAATCCCTTGGTGCATGAAGAAACAATGCTTTCAGTGTATCTTGCAGATGGGAATTTCACATACATCGACAAATTAAAAACAAAAACAGCTCAATAGAAACATAATGCAATCATTCGTTCACAGGGCCTCCATTTCCTTTCACACGTTAACGAACTGCTTAGTTGTTCATTTCCACCTGCTACCCTCATAGTAGGTTATTGTGGATACTTCACGTGTTCCCGTTTCCCTGACAGAGGTGAGAATGACGACTACCTTTCTGCATCCTTTCAGTGTCATCCCACTAGATTAAAATAGGGAATTTCTGGGGCACCTTGTTGGCTCAGTTCGTTAAGCGTCCGACTCTTGATTTCAGCTTAGGTCATGATCTCAGGGTCCTGAGATGGATACCCATGACGGCCCCCGCACTCAGAAGGGGGTCTGCTTGAAGATTCTTTCCCTCTGCCCCTCTCCCTGCTCTCCTGCACACGCTCTCTCTCTCAAATAAATAATAAGTTTAAAATAGGGAATTTCTATCTATCAAGGGGATACAACTAGGTTTCAAATGATTATCAAATTAATTTTGAAACAAATATGATAATTATAACACATTCTCATTTACAAAGTGTCATTCATTTTATTAATTTAAATTCAATTTAATTAACATGTAGTGTGTTATTAGTTTCAGAGGTAGAATTCAGTGATTCATCAGTTGCATACAACACCCAGTGCTCATCACATCACGTGCCCTCCTTAATGCCCATTACCCAGTTACCCCATTCCCCCATCCACCGCCCCTCCAGCAACCCTCAGTTTGTTTCCTATAGTTAAGAGTCTCTTACCGTTTGCCTCCCTATTTTCCTCTTATGTTATTTTTCCTTCCCTTCCCCTATGTTCATCTGTTTAGTTTCTTAAATTCCACATATGAGTGAAATCATATGGTATTTGTGTTTGTCTGACTGGCTTATTTCACGTAGCAGCATAATACCCTCTAGTTCTATCCACATCATTGCAAATGGCAAGATTTCATTCTTTTTGATAGCTGAGTAATAGTCACGTGCGCGCGCGCGCGCGCGCGTGTGTGTGTGTGTGTGTATGTGTATATCACATCTTCTTTATCCATTCATCTGTCGATGGACATCTGCACCCTTTCCATATTTTGGCTATTGTGTACATTGCTAATAAAATATTGGGGTGTATGTGCCCTTTGAATCACTATGTTTGTATCCTTTGGATAAATAACTAGGATAATTATAACACATTCCCATTTACAAAGTGTCATTCATTTTACAGTGTCTTTTTGCTTCGCTTTTCAAAGCCATATGAATCCATTGGTTAGGAGAGACCCATGAGATGGGTAAGAAAATCAAATTATAAATAAGAATGAGTTGATACAACTCATGAAGCTAAAAGTGAAAGAGGCTGAGCACAAATTTCAGCAGTGTGGAAGGAAACTCACATTCTATGAGTACATGTTTCATGCCAGATAACTGGATGAATATCTAATAAATGCTATCTTTATTTAAGCTTCATGATTTGGACCTAAATTAACATTTCCCCATCTAATCTATCAGGAGCTGTTCAGGCTTAATGCATCATACCATTTCTTCCTAGTACCAAAGCCCAGCAAAATGTAGCTATGGCAATTATTCCTGGCCATGGGTTATTAACAGGAAAAGTATTACAAGCATTTGAAACAATTACAAGTTTACTCAGATACAAACATGAGTGTCATCTACAATGGGGCTTGTAGTAGCTTTGAAATATGTCACCTTGGTCAGGCTGAACTACTTTTCCCAGAATTCTCTTTTCTCTATGTTTCACAGTAGGATATACCACAAGAGATATGGTCACTGGAGATCTGAAGAGAGTAAAGCAGCAGACTTTTGAGGTTTTATGCTTCCACAATATTCTGAGCAGGTACTTTTGTAGTTCAACAGGCTGTTCCTGATCTGTGGGTTCACCTTGCTCGTGTGAGGCAGCAGCCTCACCTGCAACTATCCTTCCTTTCCCAAATTCTTCTTTAGCTCCTCCCACTTTAGGGCCAAGGTGTGTATTTAGCTCTGTGATGAAGTTTCTCCTCCTACAGGACACCCATTCATAACTACTGGAAACACTGAGAACAGATCATTCTCAGGGATTCCATATCATGGATTCCAGCTTCTTCTAGCTTTCCTCACTCTATATCTATTTTATTGTCCTGAGACATGGCCTGATAGAAACTACTTAGCCAGGACCATAATTGGGTAAAGTCAAATCCCTGTAACAAATGTATCCTCTTAATTTTGCTTCCTTGATTGAACCCTACCTGATACACAATTTATCACTGAGAGAAACTCTAGAGGAATAGTATCTTAAGGATGGGTTTTCTGGACTGTTTGGGGTTATCTGGTTTGTTCTGGTATGATTAGATTTAAATAAAAACCACAATCATTCCCATTTCTAGTGTCTAATGAGACACCAGTAGTCCATGTCATGTAGTGGCAAAAGTGTTATGCAAATTATCACCTGCAGATACCTGAAATCAAATACCCATAGAAAATAAGCATCCGAGTGACTAAATATGTGCTACCATAGAACATTTTAGTCAAAATAAGGCATCTGGTGGAGTTGATTGCTTGCCTCTAAATGTACTAGAATCATGGGGGAAGAATATAATGAACATACACCTTTAGTTTAACAGCTAAAATCTACATAACAGACCTGAAATTGTCTGTATCTACCCTAAAAAGAAACCTTTACCTCTTTTGACCATAGGGCTGGGCTTTCTGAAAAACAAACCCAAAGCTGAATCCTTCATGGGGTAAGTTACAATTTAAATTAACTCCTAATTTCTCAGAGTTCTCTATTATTAAAGTTTGGATGTTAACTGGGATGGAATAGGACTCTGAAATTTGCAATGGGGCGTATGAGTATATTTCAGTAAAGATGGGGATTTTGGATCCCTAAATTCTGTGGTCTTTTTTTTAAGATTTTATTATTTTTCAGTACTCTACAGCCAACGTAGGGCTTGAAACCACAACCCCAAGATCAAGGGTTGCAAGCTCCACTAACTAAGCCAGCCAGGTGCCCCTTGTGGTCTTCTTTGACAGTAAAAACAACCCTTCCACAGATGCTGTAAGAGATTAGTTTCATCTTGTCTAAAGAAACTGTAATGGTCTGCAAAGGACTGCTGATCCTACGCAGGAAATACTCCCACCATTTATCTTTGCTTCTAGATCTATAAATATACTCATGTTTCAGCAGGCCCTGAAGAGCGAGAAACAAAGTATGACCTACATGCAGGTATGATGCATACCAAATCACTATTTCCTCCAACAACGATCCCACTGACCTGGAAGTTGAAACTACCACCTTGCCACTTTGGGCTACTCACACCAGTAAATCAACAAGCGAAGGATGGGGTAATTACAGTGGCTGGGGTGATCAATTCTGACTATCAAGGAGAAACTGAGTTGCTATTATACAATGGGGGTAAGAAAGAACATGCTAGGAGAACCCCTGGGTTACCCCTTAGTAATCCCATGTCCATGACTAAAGTCAAACAGAAGCTTTAACAGCTCAGTTCAAACAGGACCATTAGTGGCCCAGACACTTCAGGAGTGAAAGTCCAAACAGCAAAAATAGACCTGGAACCACAACAAACTGAGAAAACAAAATACAGAATGGAGAAGAGAAGAAGGTAGTTATAAACACTGCTCAGATATGAGATGCCTGGGTGGCTCAGTCGGTGAAGCGTCTGACTCTTGATTTTGGCTCAGGTTGTGATCTCAGGATCCTGGGATCTAGCCCCACATTGGGCTCTGTGCTCGGCAGGGAGTCTGCTTGAGATTCTCTCTCCCTCACCCTCTGCCCCTCCCCATGCTCTCTCTCTCAAATAAATAAATCTTAAAAAAAAACTAAACACCACATATAATCCTGTAACAATTTATAAAGATGAGGACTATAATAGTTATGAATATATATGTGTGTATATTATATATATATATATATTGCGTGTATATTATATATATATATATAACTTGTGTATTTGTAAAACTTTTTTCCTCTCCTCTCCCATTCCCCCTTCCATGTAACATGAGGTATATGATATCTAATTATTTAAGTTACAGGATTTCAAAGGGAGAGTGTGACTCAGCTAGAACAATGAATATCATCCAAAGACTAAAGAAGACCTCTCTATCCTCTTTTGGGGAAAGGGCTTGCAAATGTTAACATAGAGCATAGTTATCTAATGTTAGGTGGTGACATGACTTTGCAAATGTGTTAATCTGACAAGAGTGGACTATGGTAACTCTATGACATGTCAACATGGCTAGGCAGAACTATTTCCCAGAATTTCTTTCTTTGTGTATTTCCAGTTAGAGTAGGCCATAAGAAACATTTCCTCTGAAGGTCTGGACGGCAGAAGGGAAGGAGAAGACATTTTGTTTTTTATGATGAAAGGCTGGGGCAGGTGCTTTTGTATTTCACATACCTTGTCACTTACCTATGGGCTCTCCTCACTGTCATAGGCAGAGACAGGTCTGAAATGTTCTACCTTATCTTAGATGCTTTCCCAGCTTCTTGGACTCCTGGGCCAAGTGAGTGTTTAGCACCATGATGAAGGGTGCAGTTTCTCCTAGAGAACACCCACTTTATCAACAAACTGACAACGGGTTCCAGCCCTTGTCTATGGGTTCCAGCTTGAGTTGGTTCCAGCTCACATTGGCAGCTTCTAGCCTGACCTTACTCTCCCTGATTTTACATTTTTCTTTCCTAACTGCCTGCCTTTGAGACTTTAAGCTTCAGTTTCAAACACGAAGACAACTGCCTTGAGAGACGGTATATCCTGCTTCTTCAATTGTATAAAGTCATATCCCTGTAAACAAATGCCTTAATATTTGTTCTGCTTCTCTGATTGAGCCCTGACTGATACAGGCCTTTTAATTAACTTTTAACCACATCCTTTGTTTCTGTGTTTCTCATGTAATGCTTCTTTGGTAGTAGTAATGATATTGTATCTTCTAATATTAAAATATTAATTAATATTAACATAATAATTACTCTCTTAGTACCCAATTCTGTAACATGGAGATAATTTTACCAATGAAAGTAGAAATCATAAATGCAAAATGTACTGCACCAAGTACTCAATTATGGCAGCTATTGTTATTATAAATAATAAACATTAGTGCCTCTTTAATAATTAAAATTTCTAAAGTCTCTTATCATACATTCACGTTTCTATCCCCCATAAAAAATGGGTGATATAGTTAAGAATTATGATGAATATATAATATTATTATCGTTCTTTGTGATTTTTTCCATCTCACAGGTGAATATAAAAATATCTTCAGGGGTTTACATACATGACATTTAGCCAACGGTCTTTGACGCTAAGGAAAGACAGGATTTAAACTCTTGTGGAATTGGAACGCTCTTCCTACACTCAATGCAGATTCCTTGTTTATTCTGATGCCAGAAAATGTCGAAAGCAGACACAAATGTGTTGATTCTCTTTCTCCTCCAACTGCCTTGCATCCTAACACTCTCGGCTTTGATGTGCTGTTCCCGGTCATATTTGATGTATAGCTGTGCAACATCTTTTTTATGTCAAGGCTTTGCTTCAAACACTCCATTGCCAGTTCGACTTGTCAAAAGTTGGAGGGAACACATTTTAAGCATTCAGCAAGCATTCTTCTGAAAAGAAAAACCACTATTTCTAATGAGCATTTGAGAGCGCAGTGGATTGCAGAAACTGTTTTCTAAGATCTGTCACAAATGATTTAGTTTTATTAGTTTTAATGGCCCTCAGCTACGGACATGGAATATAAGTGAAAATTAAGATATTTTTCATGAGATGAAAATAGATTTCAATCAGAGAGAGTGTCCCCCCCCCACTACCTCTTCCCATTTGCTTATTTATTTACTTATTTATGTGGGCAGATGATTCTGTTGAAAAAAAACAAAAACAGAGAGAGATGAGAACAGAGAGATATTCTTCCATGAGAACAAAGCTCTCCCTGTATTGGAAACCTCTCTGTTAATTGTACATAAGCCGGTTGGTTTGGCAAGCTCACAGGCAGGATGGCAGAGAAAGGGACCAATGTGTTACACTGGAATTTTATCCTGGGTAGGGACAAGGAGTGAATATTTTTATTCATAGCTAAAGGTTTGTCTTCCATGATAGTAAACATAGAAACAGCCATGAAACCCATATATCGCTTCCAATTCATAATACCTTGAGCTCATTGCTTTTGCTTTTCTACACTATAGCTTTTCTTCAGGATTTTCATTTTTCCTCTTCTTTATCACTCATCACTCACTAGAAAGTACTGTAATCTGAACAGGTCTATATATTTTATTCTTCATAAACAAGTGCATTTCTTAAACAGTTGGGTGGTTTTGGCAGTCCATCCTCATTGCTCATGTGTGTACAGGTGTGTTGGTGATGAATGTGAGGTTTTCTGTTGCAACAGCTCTGCTCTACCATTTCTTCACCCTCTATGCCAAACCAACTACGTGGGTCAAAAGGGAGCCAACCAGAATCTGAATGAGGAATTCTGGAGTTTGCACCACCTCTGCCATCCATTTATAATCTCGGGCAAGTTATTTCAATTTCTTGTGTCATATTTTTTCTCATTTGCAAAGGCTCTATCTTGGGCAAGAATAGAATTAGGGATCTCAAACAAACAAAAGGGACAAAAATCCTTGCCTTCTGGAAGATTACAATCAAGTGTATCAATGTAACAGTTAAGCAATACATCTAACACCAGATTGAATTATGTTGTATGTTAGAAGGTAACAATTGTATCACTTTGCTAGGACTGCTGTAACAAAGGACCCCAGACTGGGTGGTTTAAACAATCTTTTTTTTTTTTTTTTCCCTAGCAATTCTGTGAGAAGGTGAGAAGCTTGAGGTCAAAGTGTCAGCAGGGTTGGTTTCTTTCAAAGGCCTTGATCCATGGCCTAGAGACAACTGTCTTTTCCCCATGTTAACACATTGTCTTCCCTCTGTACCCCTTTGTGTCCTAGCCTCCTCTTCTTATAAAGACACCAGTCCTGTTGGATTAGGGCTCACCCTAGTGACTTCATTTTAACTGAATTACTTCTTTAAAGACTCTGTCTCTACACATTCTGAGGCATTGGGTATTAGGACTTTAACATATGAATTTGGGTGGAGGGGAGCAGAGACAGTACATAACAAAAAGTTATTATGACAAAGTTTTTAAGGAGAATAAGGAATGCTGGAAGGTGGTTCAACATTTATGGGGGTATTTGGGGCAGAGGGGACCAAGATGCTGACATCTGCATAAACTCTGAAGGAAGAGGGGGAATGGGCATTGTGGATATCTGGGAAAAATGTAATTCACTACAAGGAGCAATCAATCCAAAGGCCCCGAGGTAGAAAGGACCAGAATTTCCAAGGGTCAGTGGGGTGGCCAGTGTAGATGCAAGAGAGAAAAGAGATGTGGCCAGTGACAGAGCTGGCACATAGTAGCTTTGAGGGCCTTGTGAGTAACTGAATGGAATTAGGCTTCTACTCAGAGAACGGGACAGCCATTGGAAGGTCTAAGCAGGGGAATGGTTTAGTCAGACTCACCTTTCCACATACTCAGCCTATTGTCTAGAAGACAGACTATAGACTAGGGTTTCTCAGCATCAGCACCACTGACATTCTGGGCCAGAAAATTCTTCATGATATGAGCCTGTCCTGTGAACTCTAGGCTGTTCAGCAGCATCCCCTGCCTCTACCCACTAGATACCCAGAGTCCCCTGCCTGCCAGTTATAACAGCTAAAAAGGTCTCTAACCATTGCCAAATGTTCCCTAGGGAGGAAAAAGTTACCCCTGGTTAAGAACTCTATTATAGGTACTACAGAAGAAAAGCGACAAGACCATTTTGAAAGTTCACTGTAATAATCTTGGCTAGACATAAGGATAACTTGGATCATAATAACAGCAATCAAGGTATTCTGAAGATAAAGCCAACCTATTCTGAAGGCTGCTGGCAAATTGGATGTGTGGTATGAAAAAGGGTTCAAAATGGCTCTGAGGTTTGTGCTCTGAGCAACTGGAAGAATGGATTTACCTCTTCCTCAAACAGGGAAGACTGTGGATATAGTAGGCAAATAGGAACAGAGACCCTTCACATGAGGTAATTGGAGGGAGGGCTAATGTATGGATCTATGGTAGGTGGAGCTATGAGTTTGTGAAAATCTCTTATTTTTCTTTGTGAAGTAGGAAGATCATCCTCACCTGAGAATGGGAATGGGACTGGAGGTGTTGGGGGTTTTAGGATAAAAGGTGTGGAATAAAATTCTAGGAGAATCTGGTGGTATGGTGGTATGGTGTACCATTGTAATTCTGAAGTCATGGATTGCAATAGCTTTCCTAATAAGTATTGAGGGTAACTTTTAATGGCATAACTGTTAAGATTCAAATGAATATTAAACCCATAACCCTAGACTCTATATGCTCTTTCATCTATTTTCAATTGTTCTAAACTAAACACACAATTTTTGCAGTAGGCAGAACAGCCTCTGTTCCTCTGGAAATACATTCAGTTGCTTATGAAGAACTAATGGGTGAGATTAGGGGAAAGAAGTGCTTAAGGCTATTGTCTTAACCTCATGAGTATTCATAATTAAAACCCATCTCCAAGGAAGAAACCACCAACTCTGGAGAATTATGTCAGTTCCCAATATATGTCTTGCATCAGAGACAGAACTGCTCTCGAGTCAGACTCATGTCAGTGCCCACACCAGCCCCTCAATGAACTCCCATTACTGTTGATTACAAAAGACAATTTATTCCATAAGATGCTTCAGAAAATGCTCCCTGATCCTAATGTGCCTCTGCCATCGGAATCAGATATTTCAGGCACATGCACGCGCGCGTGCGCACACACACACACACACACACACACACACACACACATACACACACACACATCATATGCTACTTCTGGAGTGTGGACTGAAGACCGACCATGCCCTGTTCTGCATGATTCGTCTCTGGCCTTCCTCTCCAAGCTCTGTTAGACCATCCTTTCTTGTGGGCAAAATCTTCCACAGTGGCTTCCTTGCTCCTCCCTCAAGTATACCACACCCTTTCCCACCTCTATGCTTTTTCTAAGATGCGCTTTTCAAAAACTCTTATTTAACATGTTCCAAGGATTGTCAAAAGTACATTATACATATTAACTTACTTAAATTTCCTGAGCCAAACGACTGACCAGTTACTGCCTCAGAATGTGAACAGAAGTAATAAATGCCACTATGGGTGAGGACATTTAAGATTTTTGTTTCTTTTCAACCTTCTGGAATTAGAGGATTCTGAAGCCCTAAGGGATGGTGCAGCCAAAACAGAGAAGGAACCTGGATCCCCAAATCAACACATGGCAGAAAACTACCAAGAATAACTGTGTTGGACCATTACATGAGACAGAAATATTTCTATCTTATTAAGCCCTGACATTTAGCATTTGTTACAGCAATAAGGTTTACTTTAATATAAAAATCTTCACATGGCTGACTCTTGTTGCAAAAGTCTCTGCTTAAATGTCACCTCCTTACAGAAGCCTCACTTAACACTCAAACTATCTTAAGTCTCCTGTGTCACTCTCAGTATCTCCTTTTATTATTATCTCAAAACTTGTTATTACCTCGTGAGTGAGTCAGTGTGTGTGTGTGTGTGTGTGTGTGTGTGTGTGTGTGTGTGTGTGTG
>NW_027397086.1:12747560-12749821 GCF_003265705.2 Callorhinus ursinus
ATGTCTTCTTTGGAAAAATGTCTGTTCATGTCTTCTGCCCATTTCTTGATTGGATCCTTTGTTCTTTGGGTGTTGAGTTTGATAAGTTCTTTATAGATTTTGGATACTAGCCCTTTATCTGATATGTCATTTGCAAATATCTTCTCCCATTCTGTCGGTTGTCTTTTGGTTTTGTGGACTGTTTCTTTTGCTGTGCAAAAGCTTTTTATCTCGATGAAATACCAATAGTTCATTTTTCCCTGGCTTCCCTTGCCTTTGGTGAGGTTTCTAGGAAGAAGTTGCTGTGGCTGAGGTCGAAGAGGTTGCTGCCTGTGTTCTCCTTTAGGATTTTGATGGACTCCTGTCTCACGTTTAGGTCTTTCAACCATTGTGAGTCTATTTTTGTGTGTGGTGTAAGGAAATGGTCCAGTTTCATTCTTCTGCATGTGGCTGTCCAATTTTCCCAACACCATTTGTTGAAGAGACTGTCTTTTTTCCATTGGACATTCCTTCTTGCTTTGTCGAAGATGAGTTGACCATAGAGTTGGGGGTCCATTTCTGGGCTCTCGATTCTGTTCCATTGAGCTATGTGTCTGTTTTTGTGCCAGTACCATACTGTCTTGATGATGACAGCTTTGTAATAGAGATGGAAGTCCGGAATTGTGATGCCACCAGCTTTGCTTTTCTTTTTCAACATTCCTCTGGTTATTCGGGGTCTTTTCCGGTTCCATACAAATTTTAGGATTATTTGTTCCATTTCTTTGAAAAAAGTGGATGGTATTTTGATGAGGATTGCATTGAATGTGTAGATTGCTCTAGGTAGCATTCACATCTTCACAATGTTTGTTCTTCCAATCCATGAGCATGGAACGTTTTTCCATTTCTTTGTGTCTTCTTCAATTTCTTTCCTGAGTATTTTATAGTTTTCTGAGTACAGATCCTTTGCCTCTTTGGTTAAATTTATTCCTAGGTATCTTATGATTTTGGGTGCAATTGTAAATGGGATTGACTCCTTAATTTCTCTCTCTTCTATCTTGTTGTTGGTGTATAGGAATGCCACTGATTTCTGTGCATTGATTTTTTATCCTGCTACTTTACTGAATTCCTGTATGAGTTCTAGCAGTTTTGGGGGGGGAGACTCTTTTGGATTTTCCACATACAATATCATATCATCTGCAAAGAGTGAGAGTTTGACTTCCTCTTTGCCGATTTGGATGCCTTTGATTTCTTTTTGTGTCTGATTGTTGTGGCTAGGACTTCTAATACTATGTTGAATAGCAGTGGTGATAGTGGACATCCCTGCCGTGTTCCTGACCTTAGGGGGAAAGCTCTCAGTTTTTCCCTGTTGAGAATGATATTCGCTGTAGGTTTTTCATAGATGGCTTTGATGATATTGAGGTTTGTACCCTCTATCCCTACACTCTGAAGAGTTTTGATCAAGAAAGGATGCTGTACTTTGTCAAATGCTTTCTCTGCATCTGTTGAGAGGATCATATGATTCTTGCTCTTTCTTTTGTTAATGTATTGTATCACGTTGATTGATTTGTGGATGTTGAACCAACCTTGCAGCCCAGGGATAAAGCTCACTTGGTCGTGGTGAATAATCCTTTTAATGTACTGTTGGATCCTATTGGCTAGTATTTTGGTGAGAATTTTTGCATCCATGTTCATCAAGGATATTGGTCTGTAATTCTCCTTTTGGATGGGGTCTTTGTCTGGTTTGGGGATCAAGGTAATGCTGGCCTCATAAAATGAGTTTGGAAATTTTCCTTCCATTTCTATATTTTGGAAGAGTTTCAGGAGAATAGGTATTAATTCTTTTTGAAATGTTTGGTAGAATTCCCCTGGGAAGCCATCTGGCCCTGAGCTTTTCTTTTTTGGGAGATTTTTGATGACTGCTTCAATTTCCTTAGTGGTTAGAGGTCTGTTCAGGTTTTCTATTTCTTCCTGGTTCAATTTTGGTAGTTGATACATCTCTAGGAATGCACCCATTTCTTCCAGGTTACCTACTTTGCTGGCATAGAGTTGCTCATAATATGTTCTTATAATTGTTTGTATTTCTTTGGTGTTGGTTGTGATCTCTCCTCTTTCATTCATGATTTTGTTGATTTGGGTCCTTTCTCTTTTCTTTTTGATCAGTCTGGCCAGGGGTTTATCAATCTTGTTAATTCTTTCAAAGAACCAGCTCCTAGTTTCGTTGATCTGTTCTACTGTTCTTTTGGTTTCTAGTTCATTGATTTCTGCTCTGATCTTTATGATTTCTCTTCTCCTGCTGGGTTTAG
>NW_027397086.1:12752821-12829747 GCF_003265705.2 Callorhinus ursinus
GACAGATGTTGGCGGGGATGTGGAGAAAGGGGAACCCTCCTACAGTGTTGGTGGGAATGCAAGCTGGTGCAACCACTCTGGAAAACCGTATGGAGGTTCCTCAAACAGTTGAAATTAGAGCTATCATTCAATCCAGCAATTGCACTACTGGGTATTTACCCCAAAGATACAAATGTAGGGATCCAAAGGGTACGTGCACCCCAATGTTTATGGCAGCAATGTCCACAATAGCCAAACTGTGGAAAGAGCCAAAATGTCCATCGACAGATGAATGGATAAAGAAGAAGTGGTATATATACACAATGGAATATTATGCAGCCATCAAAAGGAATGAGATCTTGCCATTTGCAACAACCTGGATGGAACTGGAGGGTGTTATGCTTAGTGAAATAAGTCAATCAGAGAAAGACATGTATCATATGACCTCACTGATATGAGGAATTCTTAATCTCAGGAACAAACTGAGGGTTGCTGGAGTGCTCGGGGGTGGGAGGGATGGGGTGGCTGGGTGACAGACATTGGGGAGGGTATGTGCTACAGTGAGCGCTGTGAATTGTTTAAGACTGTTGAATCACAGATCTGTACTTCTGAAACAAATAATGCAACATATTTTAAGAAAAAAGAAAAAGAAGATAGCAGGAGATGAAGAATGAAGGGGAGTAAGTCAGAGGGGGAGACGAACCAGGAGAGATGATGGACTCTGAAAAACAAACTGAGGTTTCTAGAGGGGAGGAGGGTAGGGGGATGGGTTAGCCTGGTGACGGGTATTAAAGAGGGCACATTCTGCACGGAGCACTGGGTGTTAGGAACAAACAATGAATCATGGAACACTACACCAAAACAAATGATGTAATATATGGTGATTAACATAACAATAAAAAATTAAAAAAAAAAAGATGCACAGTCCGCAGAAAGAGATCACAGACAAGACAAGGGGCAATAGAGATGGGGTAGGGGAGTCTCACAATCCTCCAAACATCAAAGGACATTTGGAAATGCAGCTGAAAGAGCTCAGAAACGGACTCAAAATGGTAGAAGTGAGGATGAGGGAGATGGGGATACAGGTCGTGAAGCTCAAAACTTTAGGCCTGAGCAACTAAGGGGAAAGGAGTGGAGAGGTCCAGAGGAGAGACAGAGAATCACATTTTGCTTCATTTGCTCTCTTGAACCATTCCAAAAATGAAATTTCAGAATCTTTGGTCTGCTTCCCCAGAGCTAGTCACTGCCCCTGGCCCCAGGTTCAAGCAGACTTTATTCTCTTTCTAGGCAGCATAAGGGATAGTGTTTTTTTTAAAAGGATTTTGTTATGAAAAATGTCAAAATACATACAAAAGTGGAGAGAAACCCATACACATCAGCGCTCTAGCTTCTACAATTATTAACCCATGCCTGATCCTATTTTACAATATACCCTCTCCTATTTTCCACTTAAATTATTTTAAAGTAAATCCCTGTTATTTTTTAATAAAATTTTAATAGGTATCTCTAATAAAATAAGGACTTTTTAAAACAAAATACTACTTTACAAACCTAGAATAAATTAATATAAAATCTTTAATAACATCAGACAAGTTGAGGGAGAAGCAGGTTCCTGGCTGAGCAAGGAGCTCAATGCTGGATTCCAGGACCTGGGGATCATGACCTGACCCAAAGGCAGATGCTTAACGGACTGAACCAACCAGGTGCCCCTGTGATTTTTTTTTTAAATAAAGATCTCCAGTTACCTGGGCTACTTTTTATGCCTCTAATTTCTAAATGTGTTTATCTTTAGCAACTCACTTAACTTCCTAAAACATTTATCTTCTCCCTTTTAAGGCAGACACAATTTTTGTCCTATTTCATAAAGATCATAGTGACTCTAAAAAATATATATTTGAACATGATTTATAAGTTGAACAAGATGATCAAATAATGAAGCACAATTATTGTAATTTAGTGTCTGGCCCAATTCTTTATTCAAGTTTTAAAATCTATCATACATGGCAAAATCTTTGAATACTAAAGTCTCCTTCGTCTGGGATTTCTTCTTGTACACCAACCCCAAATGGTTGGTAATGGCTGTTTACGGTGCCTGTGGGAAGAATTCTAAGTTCACTTCTAGACTCTGTGGGGAATAATTCTATGATCAATGAGTAGCATCTGCCACGGGCACAGGAGAGAGAAACGGTGTCAAGCAGAGGGTATATTTGCTAGTTCTGTATAGTGCTCTAGAACAGTAGTACATAATGAGGGACATAAATGAAATTCAACCCAGACTGGTTTTATATGGCCTGAACCAACATTTAAAAACTGGAAGATTTCACATATATCTGATTTTTTTTTATATTCTCTTGAAAGACCAGAAGATCCACTAAAACTATGCCTGTATTTTTCCCATGACCACAATGAGCAAGAAAGAAGTGCAGTTTCATTTCTACTTACACATGAAACACATGCTCTCCATTTTTACCGAGCCCCCACCACTCCCTACTGCCTTACTCCAGTCTATTTACCTCATTCACTTTATGTTATAAAGTTTTATGAGCATTATTATTTCTGATTACTGCCTTAGAGTTTTCCTGTGGAGATTTGCAGCATGTCAGATTTATCTGCAGAAGTCTGACCATGACAAACACTATTTGAGCACCATATATTAAGATGGACAAAAAATCTTAGATGCTTGAAAGTACTGTATGATACAGGCTTTCTCATCTCAAATCCAGCACTCTGGTCCTGAAAATGTCAATGCCATTATGCATTGATCTAGCCTCTTAGCAAAAGCTTCATTAAATGAATCATGGCCAACGTAGTGTAGCCAACTCCAAAGTTGGAAGAGAGTCCATGCCTCTCTCCTCCCTGTCATCTCTCAGTACTGTCAGGACCCAGCCAAAAGTAAAGAAGGAGCAATATAAAATGAAGTGAGTAATTCACCATTTGTTGAGGGAACATAAATTAGCAACTTGTTATGATGTTGCCCTTTTTTTTAAGCTAAAAATCTCCACAAATAAGTTTAATGTGGAGAAATGCATTTGTTTTCCTCTAATAGGACATGCTTATCCTCCCCCACCATCCTCCTTTATACCTTCTCAGATCCCCTCTAATTGAACAAAGTGGACTTAATTTGAATTAAACTGTCAAAAATCATCCTCTTAAAGTGATGTATCTACTTCCCCAGTTAAAATGGATTCATTTCTGTGCAATATATAAGAAGTGTTGATGGACTGTATTTTGCAAACTAGAAATATTTTGCATGCATCTCTGTATCACGTAATTTAGGTATGGAAAGCAAAGGAGATGGTGGGAGTAGAGCAGGTCAGGGAAGGGATAAGAAACAAAAGGGGTGAGCAAGGGGCAAGAGCTGCAGGAGATGGCTATGCTTGCATTAAAATAAGGAAAAATAATCATCTTTAGATTTCTAGAGGCAGAGTAATTTTTCAAATTAAATGTGCAAAGCCTATCTTAAGTTTGATACAGTTCACCTTCAAAGCCCCCACATCAGGCATTTTATTGATGACTTCCATTTACTAGTACATGACTTTATATATGCAAACAGCATTTACATTAAAAAAAGAAAAGCTGGATTTTAAACACTGTGAACATTGTGAATTTAATATCAAATAATGATTTTTTTAAAAATAATATCAAGAAATCTTCATGGACTTTATAGAAGTCAGCTCCATGTTTGCCCACTAAAGGAGTAGGGGAAAAAAAAAGTATTCAAATACAATAACTAGTCCTACCTTCAAGGATATTATAATTCAATTAGAGGGCATAAGACAATTACTATCATATTTGAGGCAGGAAATAATTTAGCACTTAAGCCTATGGTTATGGGCTATAAATGACAAAGAAAACAGAGAAAGGAAATCAATGTGAATTTGTGTAAATCAGGAAGCTTTATCAATAAGGTTCACTTGTAGAAGATGGAAAATAATGTTTTATGCTTGTTGGGGGAAATTGGAGTACTATTCACTGGTCTGCCTTTGGCAGTTTTGACCAATGCCACAGATATTAAAAGAAAATTAACTAAATAGGAAGCAAAACATCTGTTTATAAATCACTGCATGAATACACAGGTTTCTTTTTGTAAAGCTCTGGCAAATAGGAAAGTGTAAGAATATAGCTTAGGTTTGAAGGTAAACCAGACCTCCAAATTCCCTCCTATTTTAAGCCTCTATATTGGAAGCCACATATTCAGACATGTCTGTAAAAAGAGAGCAAACTAAGGAAGTTCTGGAGTAGCCACCTAGTTTATTGTCTAGACAGTTACACAGATGAGGCACATAGGTCTATCTCGATGATTCATTCAAAGGCAAAAATCAGAAAGAAAAAAAAAAATAGGACACTGCTCAGTCCTGTACACCCGAGCTGAGTTTCTCACTACATGAATAAAAGTCAAGAGAAGGTAAGGAAGATCCCATTTACATACACTAATTTTTTATTAGTGTTTCTGCTTACTTGTAAAATGTAGTTCTTTAGATTACTGTCTCCTCTTTCTCATTAGGAGAAGAAAGTAGATGACCAGAAAGTTAAAGGAGGACAGAAAATTCTAACTCTATGAGCTGAGGCCAAAACATGAGATGAGCAGCAAAAACATTCCCCACAATTGGGAAAAGGAGTTGTACTATGCAATTAAAATGGTTCTAAAGGGATCTAGAAACATCCCACTTATGTCTGTGACCTTCAATGTCCCCTTGTCATCATACAATACTTCCAAGAGTCTCTTTCAACCAAATGTTCCATCTGTTGACCATCAGAAATGGTATTACCAAAGTCATAACCCATTCTTAAAATACAAACACTTTGAGGGCTATGTACAACATTTAGAACTTAGAGAGAAGTGAGGGGTTACAAAGGGACTAAAATGATCATGGTGTGGAAGAAAAGGCTGGAAAAAACCTAGGGATAGGAATGCTGGTGGGAAAGAGGGAGATATAATCATGGTCTTCAAATATCTGCAGCATTATGGGAAAAGTTATGAGAATTCTCTATGATCCAAGTAATAAAAATCAATGCAAACTGTATCACAAGGTAGTAAGCTACCACCCACAAGAAGTATGTAAGCACTAACTTTGAGAACTTACCAGGCATGCTGTATAGATTTATAGATTTATTCCTCGAAGGGATAATAGTCCAAAAGTTCCTTAAACTACCATCTAATCCTGAAATTCTATGATTCTTTGAGTCTCAGGATATTCCACAAACTTTTAAGCCATTCCTAAACTTTAGCTCCAGGAATATTGCTTTCAAATCTTTAACTTCTCCCAGTATTTTCTCTTGAATCCATGAGTTTAGGTTACATATTACTGTACGAGAGGGATAGGAGTCTACGTTTGGTTGAGACTAGTCTATGTTCAAAAGAGAAGAGGGTAAGATTTCCTACAAAGCAGATCCATCCAATATCACGGCTTTAAATACTACCTTTATGCTGAAGAAGTTCAAATTCATTGGCAGTCTGAAGGTCACATCTGAATTCTAGACTGATAATGCAAACTGCCAAGCAGAAATTTTCTCTTTGAGGTGATAGGTATCACAAACAGTATTTCCAAACAGAAAAAGTTAAAGAAAAGTGAAAAGAAAGAAAGAAAGAGAGAGAGAAAGAGAGAAAGAGAGAGAGAAGAAAGAAAGAAAGAAAAAGAAAGAAAGAAAGAAAGAAAGAAAGAAAGAAAGAAAGAAAGAAAGAAAGAAAGAAAGAAAGAAAGAAAGAAAGAAAGAAAAGAGAGAGAGAGAGAGAGGGAGGGAGGGAAGAAGGAAGGAAGAAAGGAGAAAAAAAGAAAGAGTACCAATATCTACTTGGTAGTTCAAACACCTAGAAGTCAACTTTAATTCATTCCTTTTCCCCATTTTCTACCTTCAAAGCTCTTCAGGTTCTTTCAGGTCTACTCCAAAAATGTATTTTAAATGTATCATGTATTTATTTGCTCTATTCCCCTCCTAGTCAATGCTGCCATCATAAATCCTCTAGACTACTGCTATCATCTCTGAATGGCCTCCCTGATTCATTCTCCACACCACAGTGAGAAGACAGAACAAAAGGCAAGAAAGATAAAATGCTTGAGACCGATGTGTTTACAAAACAACACTTTTCGATCATGGAAAATATTATTATCATTATTCATGCACTTTGTGGAGCTGGCTAGTGTTTAACTTAGTACAAATCATTCAAAACAAATTTATCTTCACCCAGAAAAGAAGTCTTATCTCCAGAATTTGGGATGAGGAGGGGCAAGTTCAAATATCCCTCTGATTCACCAAATAAGAATTGGTCTTCATTTCTTCCCAGACAGACCAAACATTCTTTACTGTTTTCTCCCCACTTTCTTTCAAAAAACCTAAGGTTTGGAATACTATAAATGCAGGAAAAAAATCATTTACTTATTCATTCATTCATGCTACATATGCTTTTTTAACATCATTCCAAGTCCTGAGCTAGGAAAGAGTGGTAGAGGCATGAGCAAGTCACACGCAGTTTCTGCTCTCATGCGAATTACAGGCTCATAGGAAGTAAAACTGTTCAAATTTACTCATTTAACTTCCTAGAACAGTGGAAAGAGCCAGGAGAAGGAAAGATATACTGAGGTCAGCAGGAGAATGAAAGTAATCACCAAGTTTGTTGTTACATACAACATCCTTAGTTACTAGTGAAATTATCTCAATTAATACCCAAGACTATTGCCATTTAAATGAGCTTCTCCTTCTGCATCAATTTCTCCTCCATCACCCCCACTACTTAGAAGTAGACTTTATTTAAACAAATGAGTGGTATGGTCAAGAAATGGAAACATAGGGGTGATACAGAATGGAAAGAAAAGTTAGGAAAACATCCTTTGAGACTTAATATGTGTCAAGAGCTTTTCTACATATATATATATATATATATATATATATATATATATATATATATATATTTAAATTGCACCTTCAATATAAAATAGAACTAACAATCCTGTATTTTTCCACAGGGAAAGAAAGCATCTCAGAGATAGCAAGAAACTTGCTTGAGGTCTCACAGATACAGAGGGGCAGGACTGAGATTTATACCCAAGTGCATCTCCTCATGCCCAGACTCATACATCAATTAATTGTACTCCACAACATTTGTAACTTCTATGAATCAGGCCAACTCCCTGGGTTCTATATAGAAAAAGGATATGAAGACCTTGGAAATAAACCAGAGACTGAAAGAGGTCCCTGAGGCTTCCTGACCAAGATCCTTTTCAGCTATGTGCAGTTGAGCTCCCTTGCAAACTTCTGTTGAGTCCTCTGGGACTTTCCATAATTATGCCCTGCCTCTCTAGAGCTTCCTCCCTTCAATTCCCTGCCCTTTGGCCCCTCTCAAATGGGAATTAATCCAGCCACAAACAAGCTGTCACTAAGTGAAGATTTTACTGTGATTACTGCTTGGGAGAAAAATGTTGCCTTCCTCCCATCTCCTCCAAATGCCTTATTTGCAAACTAGAAATCATGGGGCATGTGTCCAACTGATACATTTCCCTTCAAACAGCAGATCCGACACTGAAGTGGGATGCAAATTTAATTATTCCACATGTACAGAACAGAAACAGAATCTCATTGTTAAATTTGTTCTCCTATGTCGGAAGATTAAAAATAAAAGATCTTGAAGTGGTTTGTGTGATTGGAATTCATTTCAGTTCATAAAACCATGAGGCAATGAAATAAGGACACCAGAGGGCTTCTTTCTACCACATGGAGTTATTATTTCTCAATGTTTCTCAGAAATCTTTGCTCCTCACTTGTGTACCCCAAAAGAGACTTCAATCCCCTCCTCTGGGGCTTGAATTTCTTCAAATAATCTCCAATTTCTCCAAATAATCCCCTTCAAGCACCTTATATTCCAGCCAACTCAAACTATTTTCCTTTTTAAATTAATTTGGGATAAAAATGGAGGCATAATTAATTAACTAGAACACAAACATGAGTCTAGTGATTAAGATGCTCTGTGGTTGGCTACTTAGAATCAAACCCTGGCTTTATTGTTAATAGTTATAGAACCTTGGGCAAGCTATTTCACCTCTCTATGCTGTTCTCACTCCATAAAATGGGGGATAATAATGGTATCCACCTCCTAGGGTTTTTGTGAGAAGTAAATGAGTCGATATACGTATTATGCCCACAACAATGCCCAGAACTTGGCAGGCACTTGATAAATTGTGGTTTTTCATCAGAACACATTCTACACTTGCTTCTTTTTCCTCTTTATCTTCAGCATACCCTTCAAGACTCAACTCAGATGTTGCCGTTGCCATAAATCCATTTCTGCAGCCACTAGTTAACATTCTTATCTCTAAATTCCCATAAAATATGGTTTCTGTCTTATCACAATTTATCATGTTCTTCCTACCCAATGCCTCTGGAGGAAAGAGAAGGGATCATCTTACTCTTTTATAGACTAAGGAGAAAGTAAGTGCTTGCTGATCAATGAAATTAATAAAAGGACAAGGAATGTTTTAATTAGAACACTTGAGAGCTTACTATGCACCCAGACCCTGTGCCAAAAATATATTATCTCATTTAATCTTTACAACATTCTTAGAGGTAAGTTTTATTATTTGCATTATACAGATAAGGAAATGGAAAGTCAGAGAAATGTACTTGCCTTGCACAAAAATACAAACCCAGTAAGAGGCACCCCAGCCATTTGAAGCTATATATCTCCATTTGGCTAACCCCAAAGATCATATTTGTAACAACAAACTGTCCTACCCTATGGGCCCCCAGGTTTAGAAAAAGACAATCCAGAAAGTGGTGCTCTGAGAAATCTGAACTTCAAATTCACTAAACTTCTTACAGGTGCGTTCCTTCTGTCAACAAGCAATGCTATGGATCAGAAACTTTGTTACTGACTTCCCTTGATAAAACCTAGTTTGAGATGAAGGGTGGAAGAGGAGAGCACTAGCATTCTTCTCCCCCTGTCCCGCAAATGATGTCTATCTCAGGAGAGAGAAGCCTTTCTTGATTGCTCAAGGCCCCCCACTTCCAACCCCTGCTAGTTTCCTAGGCTTCATATCAAGCACACCACAGCTTTCTTCTCTGCTTAAGCCAAAAGACTTTAAAAGTCATTGTATGTTCGCCCCCCCCCTTTTTTTTTTGAGATTGGGGGGTGGTACAGAGAGAGAAAAATCCCAAGCACGCTCTATGCCCATCCTGGAGCCCAACTCAGGGCTCTATCTCACAAATGTGGAATCATGACCTAAGCCAAAATCAGGAGTTGGACGCCCAATCAACTAAGCCACCAAGGTGCCCCAAACCTTCTTTATCTTTAAACTTCTTTGCTCATGCTCCCTTCAGTTCTCACATCACTCCAAAATTCTAGCCTAACCAAGGCTTATTCTAGCCAACCCTTTCTCTGGAAAGAGTTTTCTTGATCATTCCATGGATCACACTGCTTTGTATTAGCCCATTTTTTTCTCACTATCTCCTCACTACTCTCTATTCTCCCTGAGGGTAGGGGTATTGTCTACTTTAGTCACAATTAATTCACCACACAGGTCAGTGACTTAAAAGAAATTAACAAAGAGAAGGAGGAGCTAGAGAGAAGAGAGGAGATGGTCTGGGATGCTGAAGGAGATGAGGCAGGTGAAGGAAAGTAGATAATAGACCCCAGATTCCTGATTCCACGTCCAGAGCATACATTTGTCTCTACAAAACACTTTCAGAATGTTTTTCTTTTTAAAAAAAGAAAATAAAAGAGAAAATCCTTTTCAGGTTATCTAGAGTCTTTTTTTTTTATACTTTTTTTATTATGTTAATCACCATACATTACATCATTAGTTTTTAATGTAGTGTTCCATGATTCATTGTTTGTGCATATCACCCAGTGCTCCATGCAGAGTGTGCCCTCTTTAATTCCCGTCACCAGGCTAACGCATCACCCCACCCCCCTCCCCTTTAGAACCCTCAGTTTGTTTTTCAGAGTCCATCGTCTCTCATGGTTCTCTCCCCCTCTGACTTACTTCCCTTCATTCTTCCCCTCCTGCTATCTTCTCTTTTTTTTCATAACATTTATTGCATTATTTGTTTCAGAAGTACAGATCTGTGATTCAACAGTCTTCTACAATTCACAGCGCCCACCATAGCACATAGCCTCCCCAATGTCTATCACCCAGCCACCCCATCGCTCCCAGCCCCCAACACTCCAGCAACGCTCAGTTTGTTTCCTGAGATTAAGAATTCCTCATATCAGTGAGGTCATATGATACATGTCTTTCTCTGATTGACTTATTTCACTCAGCATAACACCCTCCAGTTCCATTGACATTGTTGCAAATGGCAAGATCTCATTCCTTATGATGGCTGCGTAATATTCCATTGTGTATATATACCACTTCTTTGTCCATTCATCTGTCGATGGACATCTTGGCTCTTTCCACAGTTTGGCTATTGTGGACATTGCTACTCTAAACATCACGGTGCACGTACCCCTTCGGATCCCTACATTTGTATCTTTGGGGTAAATACCCAGTAGTGCAATTGCTGGATCGTATGGTAGCTCTAATTTCAACTGTTTGAGGAACCTCCATACTGTTTTCCAGAGGGGTTGCACCAGCTTGCATTCCCACCAACACTGTAGGAGGGTTCCCCTTTCTCCACATCCCTGCCAACATCTCTCATTTCCTGACTTGGTAATTTTAGCCATTCTAACTAGTGTGAGATGGTATCTCATTGAGGTTTTGATTTGGATTTCCCTGATGCCAAGCGATGTTGAGCACTTTGTCATGTGTCCGTTGGCCATTTGGATGTCTTCTTTGGAAAAATGTCTGTTCATGTCTTCTGCCCATTTCTTGATTGGATTATTTGTTCTTTGGGTGTTGAGTTTGATAAGTTCTTTATAGATTTTGGATACTAGCCCTTTATCTGATACGTCATTTGCAAATATTTTCTCCCATTCTGTCAGTTGTCTTGTGCTTTTGTGGACTGTTTCTTTTGCTGTGCAAAAGCTTTTTATCTTGATGAAATTCCAATAGTTCATTTTTGCCCTGGCTTCCCTTGCTTTTGGCGATGTTTCTAAAAAGAAGTTTCTGTGGCTGAGGTCGAAGAGCTTGCTGCCTGTGTTCTCCTTTAGGATTTTGATAGACTCCTGTCTCACGTTTAGGTCTTTCAACCATTTGGAGGCTATTTTTGTGTGCGGTGTAAGAAATTGTCCAGTTTCATTCTTCTGCATGTGGCTGTCCAATTTTCCCAACACCATTTGTTGAAGAGACTGTCTTTTTTCCATTGGACATTCCTTCCTGCTTTGTCAAAGATGAGTTGATCATAGAGCTGAGGGTCCACTTCTGGGCTCTCGATTCTGTTCCATTGATCTATGTGTCTGTTTTTGTGCCAGTACCATACTGTCTTGATGATGACAGTTTTGTAATAGAGCTGGAAGTCCGGAATTGTGATGCTGCCAGCTTTGCTTTTCTTTTTCAACATTCCTCTGGCTATTCGGGGTCTCTTCTGGTTCCATACAAATTTTAGGATTATTTGTTCCATTTCTTTGAAGAAAGGGGATGGTATTTTGATGGGGATTGCATTGAATGTGTGGATTGCTCTAGGTAGCATTCACATCTTCACAATGTTTATTCTTCCAATCCATGAGCATGGAACGTTTTCCATTTCTTTGTGTCTTCTTCAATTTCTTTCCTGAGTATTTTATAGTTTTCTGAGTACAGATCCTTTGCCTCGTTGGTTAAATTTATTCCTAGGTATCTTATGGTTTTGGGTGCAATTGTAAATGTGATCGACTCCTTGATTTGTCTCTTTTCTGTCTTGTTGTTGGTGTATAAGAATGCCACTGATTTCTGTGCATTGATTTTATATCCTGCTACTTTACTGAATTCCTGTATGAGTTCTAGCAGTTTTGGGGTGGAGTCTTTTGGGATTTCCACATACAGTATCATATCATCTGCAAAGAGTGAGAGTTTTACTTCTTCTTTGCCAATTTGGATGCCTTTGATTTCTTTTTGTTGTCTGATTGCTGTGGCTAGGACTTCTAATACTATGTTGAATAGCAATGGTGAGAGTGGACATCCCTGCCGCGTTCCTGACCTTAGGGGAAAAGCTCTCAGCCTTTCCACATTGAGAATGATATTCGCTGTGGTTTTTCATAGATGGCTTTTATGATATTGAGGTATGTACCCTCTATCCCTATACTCTGAAGAGTTTTGATCAAGAAAGGATGCTGTACTTTGTCAAATGCTTTTTCTGCATCTATTGAGAGGATCATATGATTCTTGTTCTTTCTTTTGTTAATGTATTGTATCACGTTGATTGATTTGCGGATGTTGAACCAACCTTGCAGCCCAGGGATAAATCCCACTTGGTCGTGGTGAATAATCCTTTTAATGTACTGTTGGATCCTATTGGTTAGTATTTTGGTGAGAATTTTTGCATCCATGTTCATCAAGGATATTGGTCAGTAATTCTTTTTGATGGGGTCTTTGTCTGGTTTGGCGATCAAGGTAATGGTGGCCTCATAAAATGAGTTTGGAAGTTTTCCTTCCATTTCTATTTTTTGGAACAGTTTCAGGAGAATAGGTATTAGTTCTTCTTTAAATGTCTGATAGAATTCCCCTGGGAAGCCATCTGGCCCTGGGCTTTTGTTTGTTGGGAGATTTTTGATGACTGCTTCAATTTCCTTAGTGGTTAGAGGTCTGTTCAGGTTTTCTATTTCTTCCTGGTTCAGTTTTGGTAGTTGATACATCTCTAGGAATGCACCCACTTCTTCCAGGTTATCTAATTTGCTGCCATAGAGTTGCTCATATTATGTTCTTATAATTGTGTGTATTTTTCTTTGGTTTTGGTTGTGATCTCTCCTCTTTCATTCATAATTTTGTTGATTTGGGTCATTTCTCTTTTCTTTTTGATCAGTCTGGCCAGGGGTTTATCAATCTTGTTAATTCTTTCAAAGGACCAGCTCCTAGTTTCGTTGATCTGTTCTACTGTTCTTTTGGTTTCTAGTTCATTGATTTCTGCTCTGATCTTTATGATTTCTCTTCTCTTGCTGGGTTTAGGCATTATTTGCTGTTTTTTTCTCTAGTTCCTTTAGGTGTAGGGTTAGGTTGTGTATTTGAGATCTTTCTTGTTTCTTGAGAAAGGCTTTTATTGCTATATACTTTCCTCTCAGGACTGCCTTTGCTGTATCCCAAAGATTTTGAACAGTTGTGTTTTCATTTTCATTGGTTTCCATGAATTTTTTAAATTCTTCTTTAATTTCCTGGTTGACCCATTCATTCTTTAGTAGGATGCTCTTTAGCCTCCATGTATTTGAGTTCTTTCCGACTTTCCTCTTGTGATTGAGTTCTAGTTTCAAAGCATTGTGGTCTGAAAATATGCAGGGAATAATCCCAATCTTTTGGTACCGGTTGAGACCTAATTTGTGACCTAGGATGTGATCAATTCTGGAGAATGTTCCATGGGCACTAGAGAAGAATGTGTATTCTGTTGCCATGGGATGGAATGTTCTGAATATGTGTATAAAGTCCATTTGGTCCCATGTTTCATTTAAAGTCTTTATTTTCTTGTTGATCTTTTGCTTAGATGATCTGTCCATTTTAGTTAGGGGTGTGGTACGTCCCCCACTATTATTGTATTGTTGTCAATGTGTTTCTCTGCTTTTGTTATTAATTGCCTTATATAATAGGCTGGTCCCATGTTAGGGGCATAGATATTTACAATTGTTAGATCTTCTTGTTGGATAGACCCTTTAAGTAGGATATAGTGTCCTTCATCTCTTATTACAGCCCTTGTTTTAAAATCTAATTTGTCTGATATAAGGATTGCCACCCCAGCTTTCTTTTGGTGTCCATTAGCATGGTAAATGGTTTTCCACCCCCTCACTTTCAATGTGGGGGTGACTTTGGGTCTAAAATGAGTCTCTTGCAGACAACATATTGATGGGTCTTGTTTCTTAATCCAATCTGATAGCCTATGTCTTTTGATTGAGGCATTCAGCCCATTTACATTCAGGGTAACTATTGAAAGGTATGAATTTAGTGCCATTGTATTGCCTGTAAGGTGACTGTGACTGTATGTTGTTTGTGTTCCTTTCTGATCTTTGCTGCTTTTAGGCTCTCTTTTTGCTTAGAGGACCCCATATTTCTTGTAGGGCTAGTTTTGTGTTTGCAAATTCCTTTAGTTTTTGTTTATCCTGGAAGCTTTTTATCTCTCCTTCTATTTTCAATGACAGCCTAGTTGGATATAGTATTCTTGGCTGCATATTTTTCTCGTTTAGTGCTCTGAAGATATCATGCCAGTCCTTTCTGGCCTGCCAGGTCTCTGTGGATAGGTCTGTTGCCAATCTAATGTTTCTACGATTGTAGGTTACGTATCTCTTCTCCCAAGCTGCTTTCAGGATTTTCTCTTTGTCTCTGAGACTCGTAAGTTTTACTATTAGATGTCGGGGTGTTGACCTATTATTACTGATTTTGAGAGGGGTTCTCTGTGCCTCCTGGATTTTGATGATGCCTGTTTCCTTCCCCACATTAGGGAAATTTTCTGCTATTATTTGTTCCAATATACCTTCTGCCCCTCTCTCTCTTTCTTCTTCTTCTGGGATCCCAATTATTCTAATGTTGTTTCGTCTTATCGTATCGTTTATCTCTCGAATTCTGCCCTCGTGATCCCGTAGTTGTTTATCTCTCTTTTTCTCAGCCTCTCTATTTTCCATCATTTGGTCGTCTATATCGCTGATTCTCTCTTCTGCCTCATTTATCCTAGTATTTAGTGCCCCCTTTTTTGATTGCACCTCATAAATAGCCTTTTTGATTTCGACTTGGTTAGATTTTAGTTCTTTTATTTCTCCAGAAAGGGTTTCTCTAATAACTTTCACACTTTATTCAAACCCAGCTAGTATCTTTAGAGTCATGATTCTGAACTCTAGGTCCGACATCGTACTAATGTCAGTACCAAGTAGGTTCCTGGCAGACGGTACTACCTCTTCTTCTGTTTGCTGAGGTGATTGTTTTCGTCTTGTCATTTTGTCCAGAGGAGAATAGATGAATGAGTGAACAAAATGCTCACAGGTTAACAACGTCTCCAGCAAATATACTCTATACAAATCAGAAAAGACCTGAAACCAGGGGACAAGAAAGGGAAAGAAAGAAGAGGAAAAAAAAAAAGGAAAAAGAAAAAGATAAAAACAAACAAAAACAGAACAAAATAAAAAAACAGAATATGATCAAATATGATTAGGCTAGTGCATAGATCAGTGCCACACACTAGATTTTGGGAGTATTTTGGTGTGTTAGAAGAAAGTGTCTGCTCAAATTTTAAAGGAAGTAAGACTTATACATGTACAAAATAAGGTTTGATACAATGAAGGGATGGAAGATGAATGTAAAGATGAAAATTATAAAAGATTTTATAAAAGGAATTGATAAGATAAAAAGTTGTTTTTAAAAAGAAAGATTAAAAAAAAGAAAAAAGAAAAAAAAACAAATGGGAGAGAATGTGATCAGGCAGGAGACTAGAACAAAGCCATACACTAGTGATTTAGGGTATATTTTGATCTGTTAGAAGAAACTGTATCTCAAAATTTTAAAGAGAGAACAACTTATATATATGCCAAAAATAAGGGTAACTACTATGAAGGGATAAAAATATGACTCTAAAAATGAAAAATAAAAAATGTTTTTTTAAAAAAGGGATTGATAAGATGTTGGTGGAAAAAGTAAAATTCAAAAAAAAACAGGTAAACAATTAACTTTGAAAAACTAATGAATTATGGTAAAAAAGCCATGAATTCTATGTGCAGTATTCCCCTAGCGCTGGAGTTCTCCCGTTCTCCTTGATCGGTAAACTTGGTCTTGGCTTGCTAGCTGTTCCTGCTGATCTTCTGGGGGAGGGGCCTGTTGCCGTGGTTCCTAAATGTCTTTGCCGGAGTTGGAATTGCCCTGTCCTTGTCGGTCCAGGCTAAGCAATCTGCTCGGGTTTGCTCTCAGGAGCTTTTGTTCCCTGCAAGCTCTTGGTACAGCTTTGGAGGACCAGGGTGAAAATGGTGGTCTCCCAATCTCCACCCGGAGGAGCTGAGAACTCGGGGCCCCGCTCCTCAGTGTGCCCCCAGAGAAAAGCAGTCACTCCCATCTCCCCTGTCTCCGGCCGCACTCCGTGCTCACCTGGCCTGTGACCGAGCGTTTCTATCTCTGGCACCCGAACCCGTGTGGAGTCTCCAAACCCAGCAGATCCCTGCGGTGCGCTTCCGCGCCGCTCCTCCTAGGGGTGGAAGGGGAGTCTCCCTGGCTCTGCCACTTATTGGGTTCCTGCTGGAGGAGCAGTAGCCCGACTGGGCCGCGGATCACAGTTTATGGCAACCCCGAGCTGAGAGCCCGCGCCTCGGCTCCGTCTCTGCAGCCGGCTTCCCCGCTCCGGTACCTGGGAGCTCTGCCGCACTCAGGCACCCCCGGTCTTTCTGTGACCCCGAGGGTCCTGAGACCACACTGTCCCACGAGGGTTCCACCCCCAGCTTAGCCACTGGAGCGACGTCCCTCAGGGGAGCCGACTTCTAAAAGTTCCGATTTTGTGCTCCGCGGCTCTATCACTTGCCAGAAGCGGCAGACAGAGGCCCCCTCCCCCGCCGTGTATCCTCCTGAATATCGCCTTGGACTCACTTCTCAGCACGTCCTACCTTCCAGAAAGTGGTCGCTTTTCTGTTCAGAGTGTTGTTACTACTCTTATCTTCGATCTCCTGTTGAGTTCGTAGGTGTTCAGAATGGTTTGATCCCTATCCAGCTGAATTCCTGAGACCAGACGAAATCCAGGTCTCCTACTCCTCCGGCATCTTGCTCCGCCCCCAGGTTATCTAAAGTCTTATTGGTGTTTGAAAAAACTCCCTCCAGATTTTAGGAAGCAGTTAAGTGTAATTCTCCCTCCTCTTGCCTACAGCATCCTCCATTCCCCAAACAACATATAAAAGAGAAAGAGTTTAAGGCTAAAATTACCTGGAGAAAAGGAACAGGTTGTTTCTCTAGGAAGAAAACTCTCTCTTCTAATAATGTGGACACTGACCTCACCTCCTTTCCTTCCCCTTTTATAGCTAGTGATTTGCCCTAACACTTTCCTCCAGACCCAGTGCTTCTCAAACTTTAGTGTGCACAAGAATCCCATGCAGAGCTGGTCAAACACATCCCTAGCATCCAAACTTCACATTACATTTGAATTCAGTAGGCCTGAGGTGGGTCCATCATTTGCATTTGTAAAAGCTCCCAGGTGATAATGATGCTCCCATCTTGCAGAGGACCCTTCTAGAAACACTGGTCTAGTCTAACCAATGGGTGTCACCTGTTACTAGCTGGGTGCTATTATAATAATGTGAGAGTGCACTGTGGACCAATCTTAATGTTTTTGGTCCATGAGAATTTTATTAATGTTTTGATCCACTGGAGATTCTGAATGGATGCTATAAATGGGGGTTAATTTCACAGTTCTGAGGGGCTGACAGAGGCCTGCATTAAGCATATTTGCTTTCACGAGACCTCAGCAGAACATGGTCATTTTGATCAAGTCTAACCTACACAGTCCCAACACAAAGTGAGGCTCAAAGTCGGCTGGGTTCTGCATCAGACAGACTTGTATTTAATCCCATCGCTGCTCCATCTGAGCCATATCCTTATATTTATAAAGCGGTTATAACTATATCTACCACCTAGGTACTGTGGCACAATATAAGTACTCTGTAAATGTAGAGAATATGAACATCAGCAATGTCAATAACTAAGAACTACTTTGTGAGACATATAATATTATTCTCCTTTTATTGATGAAGATACTGAAGTTCAGATGCTCACTTAAGGTCACAAAGCCAGTGTTAAAATCAGGATTTATGCATGAGTCAGTCAGCCTGATTCTAAATCCCTTGCTCTCAACCACTAGAGGTTATGCTGAATGGAATCTTTGGTATTCAGCTGATATGATTTTAGAGCTACCTAAGAACTTAAAAGTAAACAGCTTTGTATAAGCAACCCTATAATTCCTCCAACCAGAATGGAAGTCCCAACCTCGTGCTTGGGCACAGTCTTTGGCATTGTGAGGCTTCGTGACCCCACTTCCTCACTGCTCCTTTCCCGTTCCTCTGCACCAGAACAAAGAAAGCAGCTGAAAATCATGTATCAATTATAGATAATCGTGTCTCCATTTAGCACAGGCAAGTGATTCCTCATTGTCTTTGTCAAACGAAACCAGCCCTTAGTTCAAGCCGTTTCCTCCAGAAACTACAGCTCTGCTCCTCCCACCCTGAGCTCAGTTAGATTAACATTAATGATCTTTCCTCTCAGATGGGTCCCAGAGCACTGGACCCTGCCAAGCCATTTTCCACTCAGAATGATTCTTGCCCTGGCCTCTTGCTTGCAACGTGGCCCTTTCTCAATTTGGAAGTAGCAGCTGCTTAACAGATGCTCACCCACTTAGATTTGGAATGGAGGCCTTGAAAGATGTGGAGAGAGAAGCTAGTGGGCCAAAGAGAAGAGAAGAGGGCATTGCAGATGCATTGTGATGCATTCTAGAAGTAGAGAGCAAAGATCCAGCAAAGGAAAACCATCACATAGCTTGATAGTTGACTTTGACTGAAGACAGAGATGTTATTTTACCTTTCCCAGGAATGTGTACCAGTATTTAAAGTATTTTTAACTACCTCTTTTCTTTAAAAAGAAACAAATCAAGAAGCACGGAAGACATAAAACCAGAAGTAAGTCTCCATGTCCTGACTTCCTTTCTCCATTCCAGAAATTATCATTGTTTATAGCATCTTGTGTTTCGTAGAATTTGTATAAATACCAAAGCAATTAATATAAGCACTTACAGTTCTGAAATTACAAAAGACATTACATGCAATATTCTGTACATTGTTTTAACTTTTTTCTTGAAGTATAACATGCATGCAGAAACATATATGTATTTTAAGTCTGTACCTCCTTGATTTTTTTATAAGCTCAGTGGGCAGATATAACCAGCTGGACCCAGACCAAAGAAACAGAACAAAACAGAATCTCGGAATTTCCCTTCTAGACTTTGATTTTTCATTGAATGAAATAACTTAGTGATCTCTCCATTTCAGCATATAAAGATCTAGCTTCTATATATAGGTCTTCTATATATAGATCTTCATATAAAGATCTAGATCTAAAATTTTCTTTTAATAGTTACAGAGTATTTGGCTGTACAGAACAGCCATCATTTAATGAATTAGCTATTGATAGATATCTAGGCTATTTCCAATTTTGCTTTGTAAATGCTGCCATGGATATTCTTGTAAGTATATCATTGCACACTTCTGAGAAATATTCTTTAGGATATTCTTGAAAGAGAATGGCAATAACAAAAAAGTATCTATATTTTAATTATTAAGAATGTTTTTAAATCACCCTACAAGGTTACATTAATCAACACTCCCATACTGGTACCAACTTTAAGATTTTTTATTTTTTTATTTTTTATTTATATGACAGAGAGAGACACAGTGAGAGAGGGAACACAAGCGGGGGAGTGGGAGAGGGAGAAGCAGGCTTCCTGCCGAGCAGGGAGCCCGATGCAGGGCTCAATCCCAGGACTCTGGAATCACGACCTGAGCCAAAGGCAGACGCTTAACGATTGCGCCACCCAGGCACCCCACTGGTACCAACTTTAGAAAAACATGCTCTTTTAGATGATGGACTCTGAAAAACAAACTGAGGGTTCTAGAGGGGAGGGGGATGGGGGATGGGTTAGCCTGGTGATGGGTATTAAAGAGGGCACGTTCTGCGTGGAGCACTGGGTGTTATGCACAAACAATGAATCATGGAACACTACATCAAAAACTAATGATGTAATGTATGGTGATTAACATAACAATAAAAAATTTAAAGATTAAAAAACATACTCTTAGAGAGCTACTTGCTGAATATCTATCATTTAGAATATACTGATCAATAAAAAAAGTGTAAATATTCCCAGCTGTCTTATTCCCTGGAGATAACTTATTTTTATAAACACATGAAAAATATTTTTCTTAAATTCAAATGAGGAGGAAGGGGGTTGATCTGAAAGAGGAAAATGAAGAGACAGACCAGCCTGAGGATACAAGCTCAGTTGATGTTCTAGAAGAGAAAGCTGATCACTTTCAGGTTAGCACCAAAACTTCCCCACTGCATCATTTTGGCAGCTCCAAAGGCCTAACTACCTCTTTTCTAGTCTACAGGACTAACATACTGGCACAGGAGCAAAAAGGGGAGAGGCATCCATGGGAGAGAAGGCCCAGGTAGCTGGCTAACCAGGTAGTTGGCTTGTTATGCGTTCTGTGCAGATGATGGATAGGCAGTACAGGATCCATTCATTAGAGCCCAAATTCTCTGATAAAGGAAACAGATCCTATTCACTGTCACTGAGAGGCAAACTCCTTTCTTTATCTTTCCATGCATTTCTCACTGCTGGCAATCATTGAATAATATCTCTACTCCATATATACGGGAGGAAAATTTTCATAAAAAAACAGTCTCCATGAGGGATAAGATGTCACCAAACAGAGCAACAGATAAAGTAGAAACATTCCTGCCATATCCATCTCCCCCTCCCTTGCTGTTGTTTCTGGTTCTACCTGTGGTATCATATTTCTAAGCAAGCAACTTGAACAATTCTTCTGGGGGTATTTTGTCTCTAACTTGTGCTTTCTGCCTTAGGATTCCTGGCAAAAAGAACCCAGGATGACTGAGATTTTCAGAGCTGACAGGGGTCTTAGATGACATGTGGTGTGGGGATTCCCCAAAATCTCAAAATCATTTGTGGACCAGGTTTAGCAGATGGCTTCTAAAGAGCCAGCTTCTGCAGATATGCACTAGAACATTCTTACTCCGTCCTAGATGACTATTCAAAGTTTAGATTTCCCTTCTCCTCTAGACTAGAATCTCCACATAAATTTATCTTGTTTGCAGCCAAGATCTCAAACCCTAAAGTAGTTTCTGGCACAAAGCAGTTATCCTCTAAATGTCTCTGATTAAATAAATGGAAGCACTAACTCAACTATACCTCTCTGCTAGACCACACCAAAATCTATTCGGTCTCTTAATTCGCAAACATTATGAATTACCCAAACCTACTCTATTTTACTGTTCTTTCTCGTCTGTCTGGTATTTGAACACTCTTATTTCAGGCAATATTTTAGCTGTCCTTGTGGTGCTTCATAAAAGGTTATAAAAAAAGATAGTTATTTAGAAACACTGTCGTCAGGCCAGACTGGACAGTGTAAACAGAGACCGGATAGGACATTCAGAAGGCCTAAAGAGTTGGATTCAGCTGCAGGTGCTGGAGGAAAAAGCAAACAAAGTGTAGATGGAGGTATAAGTGAAGGCTAATAGTGAGCATGGTCAACACCTGGGTGGTCCCACAGGTGTTATGGGCAGGTGGGACGCAATGTCAGGAGGTGAGTTGGTGATAAATGGTTATTTGGCTGAGCAGACAGGGAATGATCAGTCAGAGATATAAACTCCAGTAGGGCCCAATTTAGGAACAGGACTCTATTTCTGCTAGGTCCAGCTCCAGAAAAAGAAATGTAGAACCCCAGTGTGAGAGGAGAATGCGGATGCTTCTAACATTTTCTTGGCTGGGACACAAACACTGACAACCAGGGCCTGGATGCTGTAAGCCAAACAGAGGTGCACTGTTGACCTTGCTCAGATCAAGGTAGAATTTCAGTTACTAGAATAGGGGTTTGGAGTACAAGACAGATTCCTAGGCCCCCAGGCACGCTGTTGTGACAGTAGGGCTGAAGTGCCCCTAGCAGGGGGCATTAGGAAGTGAGGTATGAGAGCCAACCTGCAAAGGTCTCCCAATTCTGTTGGTGTAAAGGTGTGCTGTAGCAGGACTCACAAGGAATTTCAGGCTTTGTTCTGTGGTCACTCCTCCAGCCTCACCTCTGCATCTTTCTCACTGTACCTGTCTTAGTCAGCTCAGACTATTATAATAAAAACCACAGACTGAGTGGCTTAAACAACAAACATTAATTTCCTATAGCTCTGGAGGCTGTAAGTCCAAAACCAATATGCCAGTTCTGGTGAGAACCCTCCTCCTAACCTTGCTACATCTTCAAATGGCAGAGACTGAGCCCTCTCCTCTCTTCAACATCTTATAAGGGCCCTAATCCCATCAAGGAGGCTCTACCCTCATGATGTCATCTAAATGTAATTACCTCCTGGAGGGCCAGCCTCCAAATTCCATCACATTGGGGATCAGGGATTCAACATACACATTTTAGGGGGACAGAAACCTTCATTCTAAGATACAACCATCAGAATGAATTTACTTTATTTTATACTTTACTTAAATGTGCCATAGTCTCTGGACATACACCTTTCTTTGCCCAGAATTGTTTTCCGCACCCTGTTTGTCTGGCTAACTCACTCACACTGTGGGCCTCTGGCTAGAAGAGGCTGCCTCTAGGAAGGCTTAATTATCTCTGCATTTGACTGAGATACTCTTCTGTGATCTCGTAATGCAATATGCTCGATCTCTCATAACAGGTTATCCCCTGATAACGGCAAATTTCTGCTTACTCTTCTCTTTCCCTCCCCCACTGAGCCAAATGCTTGCCAGTGTGACAGGGAATGTTCTCACCTTCATCATCACCGAATCCTGAGCATCCAGCACATTTTTATATGTAGTAAATGTTCGCCATTTAACAGCTGAGCAAATAAATTTCTTAAATGTCAGTTTTGGTTTATTTGTTTTTAATAAGGTGTGTTAAATGCCTCTCAACTATCCTGATATTTCAGTTATAAATTTTATGGCGGATATTTCTCTGTTTATTTTAAACCAGGAATAAGCCAAACTCCTTGGAGATCATGGCTATTTTATATTTTGGACTGATCTTAAATCAGTACCTTAATTTTACATTTTAATTAATGACATTTTAAGTAAAAGAACTTCTGGACTAGAAGTATGGCAACCTGAGTTTATGCAAAAGACCTACCACTTGAATTCAGGGATTCAACAACTGGTGTAAAATTGTTCTTCCTACCCAGTGAGCATCAAGTAGACTGTAAATACTAGCAATCTCACCAGCAATCCGTGAGCTGAGATAATCTTGATCTCAAATGACGAGAAAAGTTCATTTCCTTGACCAAGTCGGTAGCGTGCTCCTCAAGTCAAATCTACCATCAGTGTCATTTGGACGGAGTTTTGTGTAGTGACTGCTTTTCCCTCTGTTCCCCTCTCTCTGTGAAGACTGAATTCATGGATTCTGTCTCCTTTTTCCTAATTTGGTCTTTCTCTCTTCTGCTGCCTACCCCTACGCTCAGCACATCTCCTGCATTATTAACTGGGATTCGTCCAATTAAAGGGCTCATGGACCTTCATATTTCATGGTTGCTCAACAGCAATCAGATTGGCAGGCCCACAAGGGACCAGTCCCTGAGACACTGGCTGCATGAACTAACAGGAAAAGATGAACAATAAGAAGGGATTGGGAGAGAAATCAATAGGCTCACAGTGGCCCCCCATGACCATGAGCATCCTTTTGATGTTGGAGAATCACTTCTGTGATTGTAGACATCATTACTACAGTAATTATTTCTCTCTCTCTCGGTTTGTCAAATAGCTGGCCACAGTCAGAACTCTATTTGACTCTGGCATTAAAGCTCTCTTACTTCTACATCCAAATGGACAACAGACACATGAAAAAGTATTCAACATTGCTCGGCATCAGGGAAATCCAAATCAAAACCTCAATGAGATACCACCTCACACCCGTCAGAATGGCTAAAATTAACAAGTCAGGAAACGACAGATATTGGAGAAGATGCGGAGAAAGGGGAACCCTCCTACACTGTTGGTGGGAATGCAAGTTGGTGCAACCCCTCTGGAAAACAGTATGGAGGTTCCTCAAACAGTTGAAAATAGAGCTACCATATGATCCAGCAATTGCACTACTGGGTATTTACCCCAAAAGTACAAATGTTGGGATCTGAAGGGGTACGTGCACCCCAATGTTTATAGCAGCAATGTCCACAATAGCCAAACTGTGGAAAGAGCCAAGATGTCCATCGACAGATGAATGGATAAAGAAGAAGTGGTATATATACACAATGGAATATTATGCAGCCATCAAAAGGAATGAGATCTTGCCATTTGCAATGACGTGGGTGGAACTGGAGGGTGTTATGCTGAGTAAAATAAGTCAATCAGAGAAAGACACGTATCATATGACCTCACTGATATGAGGAATTCTTAATCTCAGGAAACAAACTGAGCATTGCTGGAGTGGTGGGGGGGTGGGAGAGATGGGGTGGCTGGGTGATAGACATTGGGGAGGGTATGTGCTATGGCGAGTGCTGTGAATTGTGCAAGACTGTTGAATCACAGATCTGTACCTCTGAAACAAATAATGCAATATATGTTAGGAAAAAAAAAGAAGAAGATAGCAGGAAGGGAAGAATGAAGGGGGGGAAATTGGAGGGGGATACGAACCATGAGAGATGATGGACTCTGAAAAACAAACTGAGGTTTCTAGAGGGGAGGGGGTGGGGGGACAGGTTAGCCTGGTGATGGGTATTAAAGAGGGCACGTTCTGCATGGAGCACTGGGTGTTATGCACAAACAATGAATCATGGAAGACTATATCCAAAACTAATGATGTAATGTATGGTGATTAACATAACAATAAAAAAATTAAAAAAAAAAACTCTCTTACTTCTCCATGAGTCAGATTTCTGGTCTTTATTCTTGTTTCTAGCCAGAGGCTGCTTTTTCTTTAACTGACTGACCATGGGCCTGAAATATCATGAGAGGGTTGTAACATCCACAGGGGGGCTTGGTCTTGATGACTTTTAAAGTTTATTCTATTTCTGTGTTTCAGGAATCCCGTGGCTAAATGAATGTTTTGTTTCTCTCCCCTAAGACTGAAGGCTTGCTATTGTCCTCATAAATATTTATTTATTCAACAAATATTTATTGAGCATGTTGTGCCAGGTATTAGTTTATGCATTCAGTTTCATTGATCATGGCCGCCTTTCATGTTAATTTTGGATAGATGTTGCCTGATTTGTTTCAGGCACCAAAACAGCCACAGTCTCTGAGCCTCGACATTGTTATCTCTGTTTTTTTCAAAATGTGATGCACAACTGTCTGATTCAGGGAAGCCAGCAGAGTATCGTAAGTAGTTAAGAACATGGCCTCTGGAATTGGATCCTGCCTTGGCCACCTACCAGCTGTGAAACACTGAGCAAAGCACTTAACCATTTAGAACAACACCTGGTAGAGTAAGTCTTGAATAAATGTTATCAGAATCACCCAGAGGTTCTGTGGAAATTAAGATTTGGAGATATTTAACTGGTGGAATAGATGTCTGCATTTGTTGCAAGGGTAAGTCTTATTTGTTAAAACTTTTAAGTCACTGAATTGTATACCTTCGCCACACACCCCTTCAGTTCCCTCATTCTCCTTCCCCTCACCCCTATCAATAACTAGATTCAAATCCCCTCCTTGTTGGGAGTTCACCCAGTTTCCAATGTGGGCAGGAATCCTGCCACACCATCAAGCAATTCTGAGACACCAGCTGGATGTCATACAACTCAACTGAATTCTGACACCATCCACCCAAAGAGAGCATCAGAATCCACAGGCTAAAGGCTCTGTCTTACAAGACTGCTCTCCACTTTGGATGCCAATCCCCAATCCAGATTGTTACCTGAACTTCTGACAGGCTAGCTATAGGTTATATGTTCTTAGGACTCCCTCTTTGAGTTCGATTAATTTGCTAGACCAGCTTACAAAACTCAGGAAACCTGCTTACTCACCCGATCACCGGTTTAGTACAAAGACTATTAAAGGATACAAATTAACAGGCAGGCCCAGCTTGGTGGCACATGGAAGCATTCTGGCTCACCAACCTGGAAGATCTGTAAATCCCTCCCCTCTCCTTTGGGGTTTTTATGGAGGCTTCATTATATAGATAAGATTGACTAAATCACTAACCAGAGATGAGTGATTCAACCCCTAGCCTCTCCCCAATCCTCAGAAATCAAAGGATGGGACTGAAAGTTCCACCCTTCCATGAGGTTGGTTCCACAACTAGCCCCCATCCTTAGGTGCTTTCCAAAAGTCACCTCATTAACATAAACCCAGTTGTGGTGGAAAAGGGCTTGTTATGAATAACAACACCCCCCCATTTCACCTTTTTGGCTCTGAAGCATTTCAGGAACTGAGGACAAGAGACCAAATATAACAAAAGATGTTCCCATTGCTCAGGAAATTCCTAGGGTTTTGGGAGCTGTGAGCCAGGAACTGTGGGAGGAGACCAAATATATATGTGAAACATATTTTGGTCATATGAGTGACCAAATAAATATTTCTTATAAATCACAATACTGCCCTTGTCTTTTCCAAGATGTATCATTCAAGCAAGTTGCTTGAACTTTCTGAATCTCAATTATTCACATAAAAAAGAGGCAATATTTTCAATGTCACTGGTATTGATTATGAGGCAAAGATTAAATAACATAGAATATACAATAAAGTTATAGCTATCATTTGCCACCATGTATCAGGCATTTTCTTGTGTCATTTACCTCTCTTAGTAATGTAGGTAGGATGCACATGTTACAGATGAAGTAGGTGAGGGTCAGAGTGGTTAAGCCATCTGTACACAATCTCCCAGATAGTAAGTGAAAGAGACATGATTTGAGAGAACAACTATTTTTAAAATCTCAACCCCTTATTAGTAGGTCAGTTTCTACCTTTCCTGAAGGAAAAACAGGCAAATAATGTCCCCTTGAGAAGATTTTCTGAAATCAGGAAGGAGAGAATTTTTCTCATTATTTATTTTCTTTACAAGTAGGTTTTGTATTTATGATCCATGTTCCTCTAACAGTGCAATTTTGGAAAGAATCCCACACTAAACCTATAACAAGAAAAGTTGTCAGAGTAGAAAGTGCTTTGTCTTTATATCCTACTTTATATTATTAGTTCCAGACTATTTCTGGTGACCTTATGGGAATAATGAAGTCCTATAGGACATGTATTAACTTATCTCCCCCCTCCCCTCAGTACTCTCTCTTTAATTCTACTTTGTTCTATTCAATAGGTATCTATACACTAGGAAGAAGTGAACAAGACAGTAAAGGCCCCTGCCATAGTAGGGATACTTAATACTTAATTTATGGGGAAATACAAATACAAATTAGAAAGAAAAAACCCACAAACATAATTGATTTTCATAAATGCTATGAAGGATGGCATAGGATTTAGTTGCAGGAATAGAAGGCTAAAAAAAAAAAAACAAACAAACCAAAAAACCAAATAACAAAATTTTATCTCAAAATAAAAAGAAGGTAAGGTAGTCAGAGATTTTGGGTTCACTTTCAATGGCTAAGCTGTTCATGTGCTGCTAATAAACACTTAAACAGGGGAATCTGGGTGGCTCAATCAGTCAAGCGTCCAACTCTTGATTTCAGCTCAGGTCATAATCTCAGGGTGGCGGGATCGAGCCCCGCATCTGGCTCAGTTCTCAGTGGGGAGTGTGCTTGGGACTCTCTCTCCCTCTACCCCTCCACCCACTCACTCACGCACACGCACATGCTCTCTCTCTCAAATAAATAAATCTTTAAAAAAGAAGAAATCTTTTAAAAAAAAGAGACACTTAAACACATAATGCTATAATGTGTCTTGATAGATTCCCCAGTGTGCATCCAAGTCCTTGGACTGAAGATTATCTCACCTAAATTAATGGCAGGAATTTTGAAAACATGATGTCTTCCAAGACCAATGTCCACAGTAGTCAAAATAGGTAAATTTCCTCTGATTTAGACATGTTTGCTATGATATTGATATCCTCCTCATTTTCTTTTAAAAATATCATAAAATCTTCCCACTCACAGTATTCCTTCCAGAAACTCCCCCAGAACAGTCGTTCGAGGAGCTACCACCCTGGTATCCCATTGCAGAACCCAGCCTTAGCAGGGCTACAACTGATTGATCGAAGTGGGTCACCTGTCCCTCAAGATAACCAATGCACAGACTGGTCAGGAGCCCATGAAATGGTCTGATATACAGCACAAGCCAGACAAATTAGACTTCCATTCTGAGAATCTGAACTGGCAAACACTTAGAGAATATTATTACTAGCCATGAGGAAGCAAAAATGGAAGTGCTTATAAAGCCCATTAGATAGAACGTGGAGTGGGGGGGCTGGGATGAGGTGGCAGGTCCTATGAGTAAGCACATACTATGAAAGAAAAGGGTAAAGAACAATGAAACCAGTCTTTAGTAAACTCACAAAAGGAAAGAGAAGTAGAGATCCAGAGAATACCTCAATTATATTAAACTTGGAAACCTTGAGTAATATCCTCTACACCTTTGCACTGGTTTCAATCTCTGAGAGGCTGAATGAGCATGTGGCTGGCATGCCATAAAGGAATTCAAGAATCAGGTTGAGTAGGCCAGGTAGACTTTTAGGTGTTTCCTAATTATGAGAGTTTATAATCAAGATTCCAAATCTCCTACACCCACAGAGCTTACTGTCTCTATCAATGTGACTTTACTAACCCATTGCCTTCATCAACATGACTTTACTATTCCAAGAAACTGTTGCCCAAGAAGATAAACATCACAAATAATTTTATTCTTTATTCCAGGTTCTTTGCAAAAACGATTATTTAAATAAGTATCAAAGGGTTAAACTCTTCCATTGCATCAAATAATAACTGGCTCCCTAAGATTCTTCCAACCAAAGTGTTCACCAATCCTAGACAATTATATTAGAATCCTTACCCAATCCTAGTCACATATTTTCACTGAAAGACTCCAAAATCTCATAAAAATCCTAAATTGATCCTCCACACTCCAAGACTTGACAAAGAGTCTGCCAAGATAGTACATCCCCTTACTATACTAAGAAAAAATCCAGCCTTTTTTATCAACTGGTTGTTTTCTCTTTTGATATGGCAATATGTGTGAGACCAGCTTGGGGAAAAAGAACACAAAACAAACAAACCAAAAAAAAAAAAAAAAAGTCACTTCCAGAATCTGAAAGCCTTTCACTTTTGTTCACCTGCACTAGTAAGACTCCTGTCAAGTGACCTGAATGAATCAGGATTTTTATTCCTCCTCCTTCCCACCCCCATTTATTCTCTTTCCATAATTCTTTTTTTTAATTTTTAATTTTATTTTTTTATTTTTTTTAAAGATTTTATCCATTTATTTGATAGAGAGATAGAGAGAGAGCAGAAGTAGGCAGAGAGGCAGGCAGAGGGAGAGGGAGAGCAGGCTTCCGGCGGAGCCAGGAGCCCAATGTGGGGCTTGATCCCAGGACCCTGGGATCATGACCTGAGCCGAAGGCAGATGCTTAACCGACTGAGCCACCAAGGCACCCCTCTTCCCATAATTCTTACACCACGTAAATGTCTCTCCTTTTTATTTAAGACAGACGCACTGCTGCCCCCATTTCATTTTCTACAGTTCTCTGAACTGTCCTAGGATGAGTCTATTCTTCATCTCCATACATCTGTCTCTATTTTATTTTTGTTCCAAATTGTAAATATTTGAAATCTGTAACAGATCAAACCTTTGTTAAAATCCCTTTCAAATTACATTAACATAAGGCTGTGATGCCTAGAAAAGATGTGATTTTTTTTCTCTCTGTGTCTGTGTGTGTGCACGTGCACAATGTCAGAAGAGAAAAACACACAAACATGTAAAATGTCTACTAACATCAGCCCTTTTGCCAAATAGCAACCAAATTAAAAAAGAAAACCAAAGATAAATTCAGGTCCGTATTTCAGAAGAAGTGAATGAGGAACTCTTTATTTCCAATGCAATAGAAATGCAAAGAGGAGGAAATCAATGCAAACCAGTATGTCTTGGATCAGCACATTTTAAAACAAAATGTACCTTTGTATCTAAAAATCTGAGAACCATGAATATTTAACAGAGAGAGAAAAGAATGATTTTGTCAGCATGTAAAGCAAGTCCCAGGGAAGCTTAAATTCTTCTGCCTTCTATTAGCTTCTCTGCTCAGTAAACAAAATGAGTCATTCAGGGGGAAGGAGAGGAAGGGGATGAGGGATGGGGGAGGCTGAGCGAGAGGGGACGTCTGAGTCTTGGGAAGGGGCAGGCTCAGGAATAGTAGCAGTGGAGAGCAGAGAATGATGAAGTTTAATGCCAGCCAGTGGTCATGAGCTCTCTGGCTGGGGACAGAGCAGCTGGAGACAGTCCGTGAAGAGAATTTTCAAAAACCCTGCTGGTTCTCAAAGCCAAAGGAAGCAGGGAGTGGCTAGCATAGTAAAGGGATCTAAGGGATTGATTTGGCTACTCCAGGATGCAAGTCTTGTCCAGTTAATCTCTTCAAGGCTCTCTTTCCTCACCTCTTAGAGGGTACTAATGCCAGCTACCTGCTTTAGGAGAATATCTTGGGGATAAGTAAGGCACATTAGCCAAAATCCATGCTAAATATTTGATGGCTATGTCTGAAGCCACACAAGGGACTATTTGAGCAGCTTACCAGCTTCACGGGGGGAAGATCCTTAATGTGGCATAATTCAGGACTTTCATTACAGCCCAACCCCTGTCATTATGACTCAAATAATGCTCCCAGGAGCTCGCCTGATACCCAGAAAACAACATGCTGCAGGCTAATGATGTATTGATTTCTTGGCTATGAAGTCTGCCCAAAAGGAAAATGCTGATCAGTGGGCTGGGAGAGTGTAAGTGGGTGTGTAGCTGCATTAAGCAATACTAATCAACAAGTTCAGCTGCTCCTTCAGCCTATTTTTCTCCCCTATCATCCTATTGAGCTTCAGACTGGCCATTTTATCCCCTTTAACTTTTAACAGGTGAATTTTGCAAGAGGCAGCATGGTGTTTTGTGAAATGAACTTTGGACTGGGAGTCAAAAATGAGGGTTGTCATCCTAACTCAGCAATGAATATCACTCATGAAGTTGAGTAAAGCACTTCTAACTCTTACTTTTAGGCTGTCAGTTTTTCAGGCTGTAGAAAAAAAAATACCTTCTACAGTTCTTTGAATGCTAGAGGGAGGAGGGAAGAGCCCTTCATTATGGATAACACATATTACTTCCCTGTTTATGCTTTTCCTAACCATTCTGAGCTTATAGCCTATATTTCAAAGCCATAAGCTTTAAGTAGAAGCTGTAAGCCTTGCTGGGGGCTGTCACAGCCCGAACCAACCATTAACTAATTAAGAGGAAGCATACCAAGTTGTCAAAAACCTCTAAAACTAATAAGTCCTAGTAAATTGTAATGTATTTTTTTGTTTTTTTTTTTTTTTGTTTTTTTTTTTAATGTACGTAGGTGCACAGCAATTCCATCACTTCAAGGCCAGGCGTGATTAGCACAAGGTATCAGAAGATGACGCTTGAAAAGAAGATTTCTCATTAAATGTACTAGCCCGAGGCCACTGCTTCAGTCAGAGCTGTCCTTGGTGCCTTAATTTTGGATGAAAATGCAGATATTCAGAGGAAACAAAAAGAAGGCATTTGGGTTGTCTACTAGAAGCCTCTTGAGCCCTCAGGCAATCGGTCTAGAAGCAAGTCTTTTATCCAAAGGGATACTTGACATCCATCAATTGTCCACCTAAGCTGACTAATTCCTCTTTATGGCTTCTTGGTGATCACACCAGTGCAGAGGTGCCATCTATATGAAGGTTGACTTTGTATCAGCTGAAATACAGGAGCCGCCCAGGAATTACAGAACAATGGATGCTCAGAACTTGTCATATTAAAGATGGGGACAATTGGCACAGATGCATCTTACTGGGGCCATATTTGCTAGTAAGATACACTTGCCATAGGGTTGTGATTAGGATCATTTAGCAAATAGTTACAGTTTCTACTCTGGATTCACACTTGTATCTGAACACAGAGGAGTAAGCATTTAAAAGACATGGTCCCCCCACTCAAGTGCCTTAGCATCTGGGTGGAGTTATAGAGACCTGAACAATTCTCAGACCATACATGGTTAAGAAAATGGAAAGCACCTCTACCCCTCTCATTTTATAAGCTGATAAGGGAAGACATTATAAAAGGAGGCAATATCAGCAGAGGAGGATGAGTTGGATTTATGAGTGTGAACAAACAGAGGGAAGGCCATTTCAAACAGGAAGAATATTATTTGCAATGGCAAGAAGGTCTTCAAAATAATGATTTTTTTTAAACAGTTTGGTAGCAAGAGGCTCTGCTGAGATACGTATCTGCCTAACAAAAATATCCACGAGTTTAAGCCACGGTTTAGGGAGTCATTAACAAATAAATACTGAGGAGGTATATGGCCTGATTGGATGCAAATAGGAGAAACCTGATCCCAGACGTTGCGGGAGTGGGGGCGGGAGATGGAAGCCTATATAACGAATTGTCCAGTTCCTGCTAAAGATGGCGACCTGAGAGGGCCTGAGCTCAGCCCCTCCCACAAACCCAGAGCCTATAGCTAAGTATGGAATAAGTTCCTCACCTAAAAACTGTCTGATTCCTAGGCATCCTATCCGAAGGAGGGGAGGCCCACGTGACAGCAGGTAGGCCAGACTGGGACACAATCCCCCCAAAACCCCACCCTGTATGCGGCCAGGGAGCAACTCACAGTCCGGTGGGAACTCCAAACCCACAGCTTCTCCCTGAGAGGTAGAGGAATCGAACACCCCACTCGGCACCCCCAACTTTTACGGCCGGCACCTGAGAACGGAGCGCCTAAATGTCTAGCTTTGAAGACCCCCAGGGCTCAGTTCCCTGAGACCCCTGCTGCTAACAGCGCTCTGGGGAAGGGCTCTCAGAGGCCCCCGGGACTCACCCACTTCGAGGCCCAGCGCCAGGAGGGCTTGGAGGGACTTGGCTCTCTGTGTGGGAGAGGTTCATTGGCTGGTCTTGGAGCGCTGGCCTGAGAGGTAGGCTTTTGCTTGGAAGAGTATCTGGAGGCCCCCGGGGAGGGTATCCTCCTGGGCAAAGACTGGCAGTTGCCATCTTCCTGCTCCCTCACCAAGATCCAGCCTGTGGGCACCACCTTTTTGTTCTCAAAACTCTAGGCTTCCCCCCAACCCTTTCTTTCCTTTTTCTTTTTTTTTTTGTTTCCCCCTTCCTTTCCCCGTGGACGCCACCTCCACGCTCTCCCCTGCCGCGTTCCAGAACGCAGGTGCCCGCGGGCCGCAGGCAGCTTTACGTGCGGCTCCTGCCGCGTTTTGCGGCTGTTCCCAGGGGGCGCTGGCGGGGCTTCCACGTGCTTCCAGCCGGCCTGTAACCAATGGAGAGAGAGGTTCTATAGGGCCCCGCACGAGCCCACGAGAGCTCAGTCTCCTGTGAACGTCCCACTAAACTTACTGTGGCTGCAGCCTGAAGGGCAGACTTCTAATGTAAACATCTAAGGGCTGACTGTAATCCTTTCTGGAGGGCTCCAGAGCATGGGTCTGCGTCAGTATGGTGAGTCTTTGGGGCTGCGGCCCCTGGGCTTGCGTTCCAGGTCCAACGGGTGGTAATGGTCAGCGACAGTTGTTGGCAAGCAGCCTCCCAGAGGGCGCTGCACAGATGGTGGAATAAAACACACCCCTAGTCTTTGTGTGACACTGGCCTGTTGGCTCATCCTGCAGCTTCAGCCTAAGGGGTGGGCTTCAGGTTTGGCTCACTCTAGAGGTCTACTGGACATAAGCTGGTGTGGCCATCTTTGTACTCCCCCTCTGCCTCCATGTCACTTGACTGTGTCTCCCAGACAGGAGCTTATATTATACAGTCATTTGGAGCCCCTATTTTTGCAGCTGCTGCCGGGGAAGACCTTTAGATCACCAGGCATGCTGAGCCAAGGGGGCTTTGGTTTGTGGTCCCATGGGACTAGGTATATTTGCATACCTAAAAGCTACTGCCTGAGATCATCTGCTCTTTGGGACGAGGTCAGGTCTTGGCACACCCTATAAAATAGACTGCTTGGACACTGAAAAGGGTTTGAGACACAACCAAGAGCTAGGGTAGAGTAGACCGATAAGGTTCATCTCCTAAAGGAGGACACTCCCATAAGACCGGGAGAGGTGGTAGTTTTATCTAATGCGTAGAAACCAACACAGAGATTCAAGCAAAATGGAGAAACAGATGAGTATGTTCCAACGGAAAGAGCAAGCTAAAACCTCAGGAGAATTCTCAGGTCATGGGCAGTAGGGATGGGAGACACTATATCCATAGGAGGTGAGTAAGGATGCCATTTTAACAATGGAAGGTGAAAGGTGACACTGAGCAGAATGACAACGGCTGGGATAACAGCACTTAGGAGAACACAGGTGGTGGAATTAACTCAGAAGTGTGACATTGTTACCTGAAGTGGACAAGGAAGAGCGAAAAAAACTCTTATCTGGATTTAGATTGTCATTCAAACTTCCTCACTCAAAGTAACTTTCCCATTTTCATAAGTAAATCCAGGGCCAATACTGTATGTTAATTCAGTTGAGACACCACAAAACTATGTGCCTGTCTACAGTGTTTTCAAGTTAGCAGGATTGAATAGCAGGGAGTTTTCTCTTTAGCATCTCTAATCCATGTCCATTGACCTTCCCTAGACATTCTCTGCACAGCCTATGTGTTTGGCAGGGGGGAATGGTAACAAGCCTGGAGACTTTTGTCTAACCTCTGGTGGAACCTGTCACCTTGTGCAGCCTGATCTCTCTTGTCAAATGAATTTATTAAGATGGCAGTGTCAATTTTGGAAACTGTGTTTTCAGACTTCACAATATGACTTGGGAAGAGGTCAAAATGGATGCTTTAATGTCCATTTTCACTGGATAGAGCACTCTCTGGGTTCCTTTGTGTTTTTTGAATGAGTTCTAAAGAGCTGAAGGTGCCAGAAAAGCAATGCAAAGATACGTCCGCACACTTGCGTAGAGCACACACGGAAGATCTGGGAGTCAAAATGCATAACACATGAGACAGAATAATTATTGGCTTGTTTATTCACTAATTAGATAAGCATTTTTGGAATTTCAAACATTGTAAGAAGTGCAGTGGGTATCATCATAGAATTAACAGTCTAGAAATAAATTTTAATAATGATTATTATGATTGGGGTTATGAAGTGTTATGGGAGTGGATATCAAATGCATTTAGCCATGAATTAATTTTCCTGTAAAGCTCAAGACTACATCATTAGAAGTAGGTAAGAATTGCATAATAGTTCATTTTTCAACCAATGTTTAATATTTACCTGTGCTTCAGACGTTGAGCTAGGTTTGTGATGGATTTAAGATTAATCAGATGCTGATCCTCTTCTCAAGACATTTATAGACCAGTCATGGTAAGATATGAACATACATAACTTGGGAATTAATGAATCCATGCTAAGCACCTTGCCAGAGGAACTACTAGAAGATTTGAATTACAAGAAGAATGAGCAGTTGAATCTAGTTGAGAGAGCTATCAAGAGAGGCTTCAAAAAAAAAAAAAAGGCTTTAATATTCAGGAAAACATCGATAAAATAGTTTTGGGCACATAATAATACAGGAATTAGGTTTACTGAACCTTGTTGAGGGAAGGCTAGAAAATTGGTACCCAGGTCTGTTCATTCAGACTTTCCAAACACATAATCTCAATTCTGTGCCCACTCAACTCCCTTAAGTCAGGCCCTCCTTATCTGGCTCCTGGACTGCTTCTTAGCAAACCACTCACCTTATCTTCTCTCTCAGGCACTGTCTTATCCATTTGGACTGCTATAACAAAGTATCATAGTTTGGGTGCCTTATAAGCAACAGAAATTTCTCATACTTCTGGAGGCTCGAAGTCCAAGATTATAGTGCCAACATGGTCAGGCTCTGGTGATAGCCCTCTTCGGAGTTGTATACTGCCTACTTCTTTTTGTATCTTCACATGGCAAAAAGCAGAGGAAGCAAACTCTCTAGTGACTCTCATAGGCAATCATCCTATTCATGAGAATATTCATGACCCCATCTAATCCTAATTACCTTCCAAAGAGTCCCCTTCCTTAAACCATCACATTGGAGAGTGGGGTTTCAGCATAGACATTTGGGGAGGGGACACAAACATTCAATCTATAACATGCCCCTTTTATTTTTTTTTTTTAAAGATTTATTTATTTATTTGAGAGAGAGAGAATGAGAGAGAGAGAGTACATGAGAGGGGGGAGGGTCAGAGGGAGAAGCAGGCTCCCTTACTGAGCAGGGAGCCCGATGTGGGACTCGATCCCGGGACTCCGGGATCATGACCTGAGCCGAAGGCAGTCGCTTAACCAACTGAGCCACCCAGGCGCCCCTAACATGCCCCTTTTAAAGCTTCCCGCACACCTAGCAGTCACCTGGCTCTCTAAGAAACAGACTTCCATGTTCACTTACTGTTTTAGTCTCTCTTATGCTTCCTTTGACTAAAGCAAGTGTGATAATCTGGTTCCAATAACTGCATCTCCTATCATTTCACACTTAAAACCATGGTGCAATTATTTAAAACCTTTTCTTCTCTAAATTACAGTTTTATAACTACATGCATTTTTTTCTTTATATGCTGACCTGTCTTCCTAGAATTGGCCGCTCACTCTTTGTGGACCAAGAAATTGCTGGCCTTGTAAGACAGACCGTTTTCTGTGATATAATCTGTGAGTCTGTTTCCTCTCCATTCCTGTTTGTTAGAGTACTCCCATTGTTTTTGAAACTCTCTTTTTCTAGATCTCCAAACTATAAGTTCTTAAAGGAACCATGTCATATTTTATATACTTTTTTAAAGAATCTGTTCATTATAATCTAATATTCTCTCTATATTTTTGTAAAACTTATATTCACTGTCCCCAACTGTACCCCTGTGGTAGTGGATATTCAACAGGATTATTGAATGACTTCTAAGAGCAAAGTGTTATGGTGATTTAGAACTAGCTTCATCTCCCCATTCCATTACATATTCTGTTTAATTTTGCACAACTTTCTTGTTCAAGGTTTAGGTTCATTATTTGTAATATGAGGATAATAATACATAGCTCATTGTAAGGATTAAGTGAAATAATGATTGTAAAGCACTTGGCTCAATTCCTGGCATATCTTATGCTCTTAATTATTTATATTAAAACTACTGCTATTAATTATTTTAACCCAAGCAAGGCTCATCCTCCATAAACTTTATTTTCTCCCATCTTTTTAAATAAAACATGGGAATAAAAATTTCCATCTCTCCTTATAAGACTTTAGTAATTATCCAATTAAATACTGTGTTAGAGTACTTTAAAAATATAACAAACCATATAATTGTTAATGGTAATTATTATACTTCTGAGAACCTTCAGTCACTTGTAAGAGATGAAGATGTAGTTGTGATTCTGTGACTAACATGGAAAATGTTTATAAGAATTCAGAATGTTGTTATAGTTGATTCTGTGTCACCCAAGGTTAAGAATTGTAGGTAAGATTAATACAGTCAAAAGTTTCCTCTTAATCATGGCTCACATTATAAATCAGTTTTTGCATTTTTCTCCTGTCCAAATAACTGGTTAATGTAGGTAGAATTATTAGCTGCTGTTCTGCCTCAAAGTACACATTTGTGCCATCATAATTAGTTTGGCCTGAAGTGATAGGATGACTAAGGGGTGTTTTTGTCAAGATTTTGTCATTCAAGATTTAAAAGCAACTAGTTCTTAATATCTTGCCCAGGTCATTGTAAAATCTTCAATAATACTGAAATAGACAAAGGACCACTTATTTTTCTTTAACCAATAGTTTTTCAGGACTCTCAAACATTTAGCAAAAATACTAATTGTTAAAATATTAAACCATAAGTATCTGGGCAAAAGCGCTAGCACTCATAAGTTACACTTAGTGAAATAATGGATACTTTTTCCATGAAGGCTTTGCTAACCACTGTGGTCTATGTCAGTTCTTCTTGGTTTCTCTCTTAATTGCATGCCCTATAATGCAGTTGGAACTGCTCTGGGTGTGTGTGCAGCTAGACGATTTACTAGCCAAAGCAACTTCAAGACTGCAAGCCCCAGTTTCTTTATCTTTGTCTTCATCTAAAACGAAGATAATAATCTTTTCCTGCCTATCTCCCCCCCAAAAAAGTTCAGTAGAAATGATACATTAGATATGAAAATAAATTTTCAAAATGAAAATAATTATTCAGATATTTGAATGTTGGTATTCCACACTAAAAAAAAAAATAGCTCTTATATACTCTAAAAACTCCTGTTTCTTCCCATAGCTTTAATTGTAATTTTTAGAGATGATAGTTCCAAAATCCATCTCTGTACCTATCTCTTCATGATCTGGACACCCACCTATCATGTTGTATAATCTAAAATTTATCAAATTTAACATCTCCAGGTGTTTACTCATTTTCTCTCCATGTGCGGTTCTTTTGTCTTTCGGTACCTCAGTGTGTGGTACTCCCAACCACCTGCTTGCTGCAACCTGACCCAGGTGTTCTTGATTTCTCCATCCTTCCTCCACAGTTCTAGCCATCCACTACATCTGTTCCAACACCCCTCAGACCTGACTACGCTCATCCTGGATCACTATAGTAATACTTGTAGAATTGTAGTAGAATTTTAGAAGAAACAGAATCTTTAAGATTTAATTTGTTAAAGACTCACTATAACAACCTTCTAACTGACTGATGCTGTTTCTTTCCCACACAGCCACAGACCTTTATAAATCAAGGAATCTCTCCCGTCGAATGCCTGTAAATAACAACCATTGTCCCAAGACAATCTCCAAACATAAGCATGGTTTACAAACCCTTTAAAGCAGTTCTTCTCAAATTTAATGTGCATACACATCACCTGGACATCTTGTTAAACTATAGTTTTAATCCAGTGAGTCTGGGGAGCAGGTCCAGGACTAGGGCTAGTCGAAACCCCACAGGTGAACAATTTAAGGAGGCACTGTCAGGGCAGTGCTGGTACCAATCCTATACTTTGCATGAGCCTGAGAGTGAAGGCCTCCTTAAATCATGTGCCTCAGATGCTGCACTTCCCAAGCTCCCAGGTGATGCTGGTGCTGCTTGTTCTAGGACCACATGGTGGAAAGCAAGTCCTGAGTGATCACTAATCTATCTTCATCTCTTAGGATTCCTCACTTCATGCCCTGCCCTCTAGCCATGCTAAATAATTTATATTATTTCGTTTCTGGTTACATGTTGTTTCTTCTGGAAATGGTTTCTACCCTTACCCTTCTTTGCCTCTTTGACTTCTACCTGTTCTTAGACACCTCCTTCTCCAGGATGTCTTCTCTGACTTTGAAACAATGGATTAGGCACCTATGTTTTTCCTTCTACAACCCCATTTACATCTTCTTCTTTAGCACTTACCTGTCCAGAGTTTAATATTCTGTCTAGTTGTCTATCTCTACAAATAAGATTTGTGGATTAAAAAAAAGGTTTATTATTTCAGGCCAAGCAAAAACCGTATTTCCCAGCACAGAATAGATAATGTATATTTGATAAATAAATGAAAGAATAATTGAATGTTAAATTTTGTATTTGGGCTATCTTCTTAAGTTGTATTTATTAAATACATTTGATGAATAATTGTTAATTATGCACCTTCCAGGTGCTGTGAATTCAGTTGTGAACCACAATGAAGTCCCTGTTTTCACAGCATTTATAGTTTAGGTTTTGTTTGGTTGTTTTTTGTATTAAACATATTTAATAAAATGTTTGAAGATGTGACACAGGAAGAAACAAGGCCTGTAAGACCTGAACACATGGGCATTTAATAATAGAAGTTAGTAGAAAAATAAACAATGGAAGAAGGCAAAAGGGATGGACACCATAGGCATAAAACAAAGGGGAATTGGAAGCAGACAAAAAGCAACATGGGAAATACACTGAGCTTGGGTTTGAATCTGGCTCTTGTTGGTTGTGTGACCAAAGGTAGATCACTCTCTCTCCTTCAGTCTCTTACCCTCCTCAGTCTGCAAAGTGATGATAGCCTTGTCTCTCTCTAAGCCATTGTGTGGATAAATGACTGTAACTCACTCAGGCTGCAGACTTTAATGCTGGTTGGATCTGAGCATGCTGAAGGCAGTTTGGCTTGGCCCTTTCCACTCTCAGACGTGACCTGCTCCCCTCCCTATTACTAAGGTGTTTTGTCTCATTAACATGGATGAGTGCCTTTGGATGCAATGCTCTGGAGGTAACTCAAGAAAGAGGGGAGCCATGCAAGAGCTTGAGAGGAGCAGGTACAAGCAGTATTGGGTCACAGAAGGAAGGGCACCCTCTCACAGTCTAATGCATATGGACAGGGGTGTGATGTAAGGCAGTTGGGATCTGTCTTCAGTGTTAATTAACCTTTGTCACCTTTACTTTGCGACAGACAGTTCTCTTACTCCCAAGGAGGGGATGTAATTAGAACAGATAGAGAATATACAAATGGAAAGAAAGAGACCACTTACTCAACTGCAGGGGCCTCATGCCCTGGGATTGTGCTGAGTGAAGGCAGGAATGATTTTTACCTTATAATCCAGGTGTTTTTTACAAGCCCCTGAGGTAAGCCAGCTGTTAATGAAAGAAAGCGAAGGAAAATGGAGAGCCTGTTTGGAATCCCATCTTCTCATATTTATCTCTGTATTTCTAAAGGCTCAAACTTTTTGGAATATAGGAGATGCTCAATAGATGTTTTAAATGGGTATATGCATAATATCTTCCTGCAGGGCCATAAAGTCTAGAAACCAAAGGGGCCATAGCAGAATGAGCCTTTAGAATCATCTTATCAATTAGACCCAGAATTTTGGAGAGAGAAAAAAAAAAGCCTAAAGCTGATCAATGACAAAGCTAGAACTGGAACCCAAATCTGTACTTACTTATTACACCCCAGCGATAGTCATCCCCCATCAGAACTACATTTGATAGTGCAATTAAGAAAGAAGCAATGGCTGAGACCTCTAGAAACTGTAAATAAGGATAAGAGAAATGTAGACAACCAAAAATCCACAGACTACATGTTGGAGAAGCAGCTGCATCAGATTCAGTCTGTATGTAAACCAGCCTAGCAGGTGATGTTGAGCAACCAAGGCACTCTTGGGAAGGGCTCATGAAGACACAAGGTACAGGCCAAGGACTTCTGAAAGCAACTGAACACTTAAATGCACTTTTTTTCTCAAAAATTTGAGGTATAATTCACCATTAAAATTGTATATATTTAAGGTGTACAATATGATTTCATATACATATTTTTCCTGAAAGAATCACAAGCTAATGTGCATCAATCACTTCATATATGCATCACTTCATATAATTACATTTTTATACTCATTTAAAAATTAATTTGAGTATAGTTGACACACATTACATTAGTGTCAGGTGTACAACATAGTTATTCAACTTCTTTATACATTATGCTGTGCTCACAAGTGTCGGTACCATCTGTCACCATACAAGGCTATTACAGTATCGTTAACTATATTCCCTGTGCCTAGCCTTTCCATGACTTGTTCATTCTATAACTGGAAGCCTGTATTTCCCACTCCCAGTCCCCCATTTTGCCCATCCCCCTACTGCCCATTACCATTATTTTTATTATGGTGAGAACACTTTAGATTTACCTTCTTAGCACATATACTCCATATTATAACTATAGTCACATTATTGTATATTCAATCTCCCAGAACTTGTATAACTGAAACTTCGATCAACATCTCTTCCAAGGGAGAGCTTTCTTTAATGAGTCTGAACACCATCTCTACAATTATATTCAGGATTATAAAAGGTTCAGAGGACTTCTATTTCTTATGGAGATTTTTTTCTCTATATAACCAAAACCAAACAATCAAAAATACCTTGCCTGCTTTACCATAGTTACTACTAGTATTTGTTACATTTCTGTGTAAGAAACTCTATGAGTCTCTGATAGTCTGATGGATGTTTACAGTATTATTTGCTCAGAAACTTCCTTCTATTAGAAAGTGTTCCCATTCCATAGGACAAGAGAAGGGGGTGCTATGTTCTGTGTTTTCACTCTGCCGGCCAAAGGTTATTGGTGGTCAACAGTGAGCACTTGATTCAAGTCAGGTGGGCAAAGTTTTGGTGGAATTTGCATCTCTGCTCCCCAGTGCAGATGAGGCTCATCAGCATCCTTTCCCTTTCAATAGTTGTGTTACTTAAAACTCTTGGATTTTTGAATAACTTATTAACTTTCTTTAAGCTAGTTGATCTGTTTCCCCTCTCCTTCACCCAAAACAGACTTGATTAAGATAGAAATAAGAAATTTAAAATAATTGTGATAGTTCCATTTATATACAAATGTAATTAAAATCATATATAATCATATATGTACTTTACATCTCTGAGAATCTGCTATTATCTCATTTTACAAAGGAAATAGAACTAAGCTCAGAGAAATTAACTGATCTTTTTCAAAGTCACACACCCGAGAATGGGAAATCCCTGATGGAAGTCTAAGCCTGTCTCTTTTTCCAGTACAGTCCCCAGTCCCTACTCAGGGAGATTAAGTTCACTGGAGGTCCAGGAAAAAAAAATGTACACACACACACACACACACACACACATAGAAAAGACCAAAGTAAAGCAAACAGACAGAATAGAACAACCATAAATGGCTATGAATCAATAAAATAATTTCATAGATGAAGCATCCTAGCTAAGTCCTTATGGTTCTGAGACCAGTTCCAATGTGGGGAACAGGGAGGTTCCACATAGCACCAAGTAATTCTCCAGCGACTAGCTGCCTGCCCTGTAATTCAACTCAACTCTGACACTACCCAGAGATAGAAACAGATTCCACAGAATGAACAATCAGTCCTACAACGCTGCTCCCCTCCCCCACCCCCCATGCCAGTCACAAACCCAGGTTGTTACCTGTACTTCTGACCCCTACACCCAAGCTACAGACCACTACGCCCTCCTCAGGTTTGATTAATTTGTTAGACTGGCTCCCAGAAATCAGGGAAACCTTTTACTTACTATATTACTAGTTGATTATAAAAGGATGTAATTCAGGGAAAGCCAGACCAAAGAGACACATAGGGCAAAGTATTGGAAGAAGGCATGGAGCTTCTGAGCTCTGTCTTCTGGCACACCACTCTCCCCACATGTTCACCAGCCTGGAAGTTCTCTGAATACTGTCCTTTTAGGGTTTTACAGAGACTTTATTACATAGGCATGATTGATTAAATCATTGGACATTGACAGTTGATCCAACCTCCAGCTCCTCTCTCCCCAGAAGAAGGTGGGACTGAAAATTCCTGCCTTTTAGTCACATGGTTGGGTTCCCTGTAAACAAGCCCCCAACCCTAGGGGTTTTCCAAAAGCCACCTCATTAAATAACAAAAGAGACCCTGATTACTCTATTACCTTGGGAAATTCCAAAGGTTTTAGGAGCTCTGTGCCAGAGATGGGGATGAAGACCAAATATATATATATAATTTTTTTTTTTTCCTTGAGAGAGAGAGGGTGTCTGTGTGCGCTCAAACAGGGCAGGGGGTTGCGGTTCCACAACCAGCACGAGTCCAACCCCTGATATCATGCCCTGAGCCTAAGTCAAGAGTCGGCCACCCAACTGACTGAGGTGTCCCCAAATATATATATTTCTTATGAATCATAATACCACAGTCCTAAAATGTGATAAAAAGGTATTTCCATTCAGGGTGCCTGGGTGGCTCAGTTGGTTAAGCGTCTGTCTTTGGCTCAGGTCATGATCCCAAGACCCTGGGATGGAGCCCCATGTCGGGCTCCCTGCTCAGGGAGAGGCTGCTTCTCCCTCTCCTCCCCGCTTGTGCTCTCTCCCCCTATCTCTGTCACTATCTGTCTCTCTCTCAAATAAATAATCTTTTTTTAAAAAATGCAAAAAAAAGTATTTCCATTCATGAGATCAGCATGAGCAAAATCAAAGTGGGTGAAAATGCAAAATATGGCAGGAATTTAGTATTCATGGAACAGTGCAGTGGGAACAAGACCAGAAAGGTAGTTAAGAACCATGTTATTGGAGCTCCCAAAGTAGTCTAAAGAATTTGGACTCCATTAACATGGGGAACACAGTGGAAGTCTTTGAAAAGGAAGGCAGATTCTTCTCAAAGAGTGGTCTGGACTACCGATAGGAGAAAATGAAGGCATGTCGGTGAGTAAAATATTGCAATGAACCTCATTCCTACAGAAAGTGAAAGTTCTGGATCAGAATGGAAGAGTGCTTTAAGTACCGAACAGCAACTCCACTTACATACCCATTATCTCTAAATCTTAGCCTTTGATTGCGTGAGCAGCGTGTCTCTTATTCTTAAACCATTTACCTTATTTAATTACAGAGTTTGAGGTCATATCCCCAATACCAGCTAATCACTGTTTCTCCCAGTTCACCATGGGTGATCTCAGCATACACTTCAAGACTGCTGTGGGTCCACCGCCTACTCTACTTGTGCTACCACTTATTTTTCTGCTAAATAGAAGTTCTTCCTATTCCTTTGTAGCCTTATTCATGTGCTTGTTTTTGCCTTTTTCTCTTGGATTGCTCTAAAGGGGTAGATAAGTTTTCCATTCAAAATAGTTTTGTAAATGTGGCTGTTGCAAATTGGGATTGTTTCATTATGCCAACGTTCTCAAATGTTACTCATGTAAAATAATTCCCCATGTTTGTTTTAAAAGGAAAATTAGAGAACAGTTGAACTAAATACTGGGTGTTCAGATTAATGGGGAAATTTGAGAGGACATCTATGAATGAAAAATTCTGATTCCTTTTTCAAAAATGTTCTCCCCACTTTGAGCTGTTGTAGTCCTTTTTTTATGCTTCTATTTTGTCATCTAAATTCCTGGCTTTTTTTTTTTTTAAAGATTTTATTTATTTGTCAGAGCACGCACAAGCATGCAGAGCAGGCAGAAAGAGAAGCAGACTCCCCACTGAGCAGGGAGCCCGATGTGGGATTCGATCCCAGGACCCTGGGATCATGACCTGAGCCGAAGGCAGATGCTTAACCGAGCCACCCAGGTGTCCCAATTCCTGGCTTTTGTTGCAGTTCTTTTTACACACTGATCACCATGAGTAGATAGTAAACTCATTAAAAGGCAGGTACTCTGGGGTGTGCCTGGGTGGCTCAGTAGGTTAAGCGTCTATTTTTGGCTCAGGTCATGATCTCAAGGTCCTGGGATCCCCACATTGGGCTCCCTGCTCAGTGGGGAGTCTGCTTCTCCCTCTCTCCCTGACTTGTGTGTACATGTGTGAGCACACGCTCTCTCTCTAAGATCTTTTAAAAAAGTTTTTTAAAAGGCAGGTGCTCTGTTTTTTGAACTAGATCCTCTGTGAGAGGGGCTTCCCAGCTCCTAATGATTCTTTAATCTCTGGAAACTCCTAGGTGTGAGACCCAACTGCAATGTCTATGTTCTCTGTCTGCACACCTCTGGCCATAGCTGTTTTATCCTGAAGTGAAGAGCTTACTCTGTTGGAACAGTCAGACTCTTTTTTCTGGAAAATTGTAATCTCAAAAGCAGAGAGAGATGAACCATATTGATGATAGTATTGCAGAGAAAATTGTATTCTATTTCCTTAATTCTTAACTTCCTTGATCCCCACTTCTCCTGAGTCTTAGTCATTCAACACTTTGGATTCAAGGAGATACCCAATAATCTCAAAATCCCCACTTTTTAAAGTTAGCCCATGTTGGTTTCTGATACTTTAACCAGAGGAATCCTATCTGATTTTGTTTATCGTTGTTTTTTCTGTAACACAGATCTCAGAGATTTACACCTGGTAAGCGTTCAAGATACAAGTTAAGTGAATGATCTCAAAAGCACATAGACATTAGCTTTTAATTCAGGGTTTAAGCACTAGAGTGGGAAGTCAGCCAGGAACTGAATGTTAGTTATGACCCTTCTACTAAAATACAGCCTTACCTAGGGCTGGTCGTCACCTCAGACCGTTCCTGTGTGGACATTTCAAATAGATTATATCACGTGACATATTAAGGTTTCTCCCAGGCTGGATACTACATTCTAGACTCTTATTACTCTTTCAAAGAAGATACAAGTCTTGGGGCGCCTGGGTGGCTCAGTTGTTAAGTGTCTGCCTTCGGCTCAGGTCATGATCCCAGGGTCCTGGGATCAAGCCCCACATTGGGCTCCCTGCTCCGCGGGAAGCCTGCTTCTCCCTCTCCCACTCCCCCTGCTTGTGTTCCCTCTCTGTGGGAACAGAGAGAGCTCTGTCAAATAAATAAATAAATAAGTAAAAGAAAATAAAAAGATACAAGGCTTGACATCAGTTCAAAACTTTTGGGTGACAAAATATGTTGGGTGATCATTTATCTTAACGTTCACCTCCATATGTGCAGGTCTCCATGTACGATCTCAGAGTTAGTTAGTTATAAATATGGTATAGGCAGAGCTGGGATTGAATCCAGGTCCTGCAGCTTTTAGTTCAGTGTACTTTCCTTCCTCCCATGCTGCTCCTTCCACTCTGCCACCACATGTGGAAACATCTGTCTGACTCTCACCCAGACAGTTTTTTCAGACGGCCCTCATTAGTCATTTAACAGCATCAGCATTCTTCCCAGAGAAGCAATCCTTACCATTGAGGCTTCAGTTATCATGACTGTTTTAGGTGACTCGTGGCATTGACTGGAATCTGGCAAGGAGGATATGGTGCTTGGAACAAATTGGCTTTAAGTGATCAGAACTGTTTTTTTCTGGGAGAGGAAAGGTACCCTGCTCTTTCAATAGCACACACACCTGACACAGAAAATTACACTTTTCCAGAACTCAGTATATGACTATTTGATGCTAGGTGACAAAAAGGGATGACCCTGAGTCAAAATGCTGGATCTCCCCTGGAGATTCTTCAGATATTACCGATTCACTCAAATGACGGGAACGGACTTCATTTCCCTGGATTTTGATTACTTGTACAAAATTGGACTTAGCTCAGTGGTTTCCCAGCTGTGTTCTGGAGGAGATGTAGGTTCCATTGTAAGGTCTCAGAAAGCATCTTGCACTATCCAGTAGAGAGGGAATGAGCAGAGAGTATATTGCTGATGCTGAACGGAAAGGGCTTCAAGGAGCCTCCTCTCCCCCCTTCATTCAGAACAGCTCTGCTTTGGTGTCATACATACTGGATTCTCTAATAGGATTCATTTAGGGGTAAAAATAAAATCCTTAAAACAACTCCTTTCTTAAGGTTCTGTAAGTGGAATCTGCCCCCCCCACCATATTAACCCTAAATGAGGGAGATGGGAAATTGCACACATGCTTGCCAGTGCACCCGCAGCAAGGGTTTGGAACACCTTAGATCTTTCCTTTGCAAAAAAAAAAAAAAAAACACAAAGGATTCAGGCATCTCCAACTACTGATCGAACTTTGCCACTGTGACACTGCACTATCAGTTTCCCAACTCAAAATTTACATCTGCAAACCTGAACTCCGCTTCTCTCTGAAAAACCAGCTTCTCAACAAACCAGCTCCAGGTTCAGTGAAAGGCAGTTTTATTTATTTTTTCATTTTTTTTAGAATTATACATTTGACTGATATTTTACTTTAAACTTGTAATAGATTTAAAAAATTAAGAAAAAAATTTAAATATATGTTATACATGTTAAAGAATAATTATCTAATAAGATAATCAAGTAAAGGATACACTCTTGTCTTTGTCCTAAAACACTTAGCATACGCTGTGTTTTCCTTCAGTATTGTGTACAAGAACAGACTGAATCAAAAATGTCTATTTTTTTCACTTTTTAAAATTTAAATTCAATTAACATATAATGTATTAATAGTTTCAGAGGTAGAGTCAGTGATTCATCAGTTTTATATAATACCCAGTGCTTATTACATCACGTGCCCTCCTTAATGTCCATCACCCTATTACCCCATTCCCCCCCCAACCTCCCTTCCAGCAGCCCTCAGTGAAAGGCAGTTTTAATCTCCCTGGTTAACCGGTATTAAAACCTTACATTTATACTGACCTATCTCACTCCTTTAAAAGCTGCGTACATTTAATCACCTAGCCATCCCAACACTTAATTCCATATATATCTGTTTCTTGATTTCATTTTCTACTCTCCTAATCCTGATTGAGAGAGCACCTTCATTGGAGGCTATGGTTATTGCAACAGTCTCCCACGTACCTGTCACTATGCACAACCATTATAAATCTCTCTTTCCTCCACACAATCCCATCCTCCTTCAAGGCCAGGTTAATCTTTCTGGAAGGCTGCTCCCATGGTAGAGTCAACAGGGCCTTGTGAATCCAACACCTCTGGATTAGATTTGAAGTATCTCTATACTCCATCCCTATCTTGGAAATCTACATATGTTATTCAAAGTCTGTTTTTAATCCAGAGAGTTCATTCTGGAATATCAATCCCTTTGCTGTATGAGAAACACTTTTATTATATGGATTCAGGTAGAGATGATCCGATTTGGAGTTCAAGCTGTTGGATTTAATGGACACTTGAGTTTTTCGACTGTAAAAGGGAGAATGTGACACCCACCAAACTTTCCCTGTGGAATGCAGAGAGAACTAAATAAGAGTAAATGATTATAGAAGGGATCAATTAACTTTGTATGAAACTAGAAGCCTTCAAGACACAGCCTCTAAAACAAGTTTCACATGTTTCCATATTGTAATACTGCCACACGTGTCTAGATCACAGGCAGAAGCCTTAACACATCACATTAATTGAGATAGTTTCAATATTTATTCCACATTTCTATGATACTGTCAAAATAACCTGTCTTTCAGAGCATCCTCCTTTATTCTAAAAGTTTTGATTATTGTTTTATTTATATACATCTATTATTCTCCGACTATAATATCTCTCTTCCATTTCACACCTACATTTCTATGTGCCCCATCACAAGGACTATGTCAAATCAAATTCATTGCTTTGCCTTGACAAAACTTCTCTCCTGTGTCATCTTTGTAACAGTCTTCACGTTTCATAAAACCTTTCCACCAGGCTCCTTGGAATCATCAGTGACTGCTGCATCAGTCAGGGTTTAGGCTGGAAAACATATATCACACCAGGTATTTTTAAGAGATTTAATATAGGGGATTCATTATACAGGTGCTGAGGATCTAGAGAGAAGGGAGAGAAAGGGGATGGGGCAAGAAAGAGTGTGCTGAGTGCACACAGGCCGGCAGAATTAAAGGCTGGAGGAATCCGCTATTATCCCTTTGGTTAAGAGAACAAAGAAAAAGGTTGGCATGATTATAACCCAGGCCCTCCTTAGGAGATGGCCAGAGCCCCAACTCTGTGGAGCACTGAGAAGCAGGGTGCTGGCAAGCTGTTACCTCTGAGAAGGTACAGTGTGAGTGTTCCCAGAAGCTGGGACATTGATGGCAAGAACAGAGAGCAAAATAAGCAGCCAGTCCCTTCTGTTTGTCTCGTGCTTTTTCATATTCTTTAAGTGGCAGAACCTTCCAGGAAACTGGGTATCGGGAAAAAATGTAATTTCAGAAATCCAGTCCTAGCATCAAAAGACAAGAATATGCAATATATGTTAAGAAAAAAAAAAGAAGATAGCAGGAGGGGAAGAATGAAGGGGAGTAAGTCGGAGGGGGAGACGAACCATGAGAGACGATGGACTCTGAAAAACAAACTGAGGGTTCTAGAGGGGAGGGGGTGGGGGGATGGGTTAGCCTGGTGATGGGTATTAAAGAGGGCACGTTCTGCGTGGAGCACTGGGTGTTATGCACAAACAATGAATCATGGAACACTACATCAAAAACTAATGATGTAATGTATGGTGATTAACATAACAATAAAAAATTATTTAAAAAAACAACAAAAAAAGGCAAGAATAAAAGGTAGATTTGGAACTCAGACTATAGGTTTTATACCCACAGGATCACCAACTCCTGAAAAGTCTTCCTTTGACCCAGTGCTAGAATGTCTCTCCTTATTTCCTGTCACCTCACCCCTGGGGCAGCTTCTCAGCATCTCTTGTCCAGACTGTCCAAACAGAGGCTGCTAACTTGTTTCTCTATTGCTTTCTCCCCTCAAATTTATCCTTCACATCTACAGTCTAGTTACTTTTCTAACAAACCACTGTGATCATGTTATAACCTGTTTGTAAACCTTTCAAAATCTCTCCTGGCTCCTTCACTATATTGACACATTTCACTCTAGAGAATCTGAAATGTACTTTGTTCCATCTTCACTTAGATAACTCTTCTAAAAAGGTTATTCCATCTTCAAAACTATGTATTTTTTTCCTACAAAACTTGATAACCTCTTGGGGCACCTGGGTGGCTCAGTCAGCTGAACTTCTGGCTTTTGGTTGCTGCTCAGGTCGTGATCTCAGGGTTGTAGGATCAAGCCCCTTGCTGGACTCTGCACTCAGAGGTGTCTCTGCTTGAAGATTCCTTCCCTCTGCCCCATCCCCTACTGGTGCAAGCTCTCTTTCTCTCTGTCTCATGAATAAATCGTAAAGAGGTTATCAAGTTGTTTTTTTTTAATCTTTCAGCATTCACTGAGTATCTATTATGTGCCAGACATCAAAAACTTTATATATATTTTTTAATTTATTTGACAGAGAGATACAGCGAGAGAGGGAACACAAGCAGGGGAATGGGAGAGGGAGAAGCAGTCTCCCCATTGAGCAGGGAGCCCGATGTGGGGCTTGATCCCAGGACCCTGGGATCATGACCTGAGCCGAAGGCAGATGCTTAACGACTGAGCCACCCAGGCACCCCAAAAACTTTATATTTTAATTTGTGAGTCTATTGCCCTTACTAAAGTATAAATGTCTCAAAGTCAGGTTTTATGTTTATTTTTTTGTTCCTGTAGTGCTCTGCAGAGAATCTGGCATGTGGTAGATGCTACAAGCTATCTGTTGAATGAATGAGTGAGTGAGTAAGTGAATGATAAATTCACATTTCTAATAAAAAATCAAGCTATTTGTCCTCTTGTCCTGCTGGGTTTACACATTGTTCCCACAGAAGATTCCAAGAAATCTGGATCAGTGCTCTGTAAAGAGGAGGTCCTGATACCTACAGTGTATCTAAGGTCAGGGCCAAGAGCTAGCAATAAGACAGATGCAACTGCGGCTCAAAAGTTTTAGCTTGAGTTACACCAAAGCCAATGAATTTGGGGAGAAAACTGAAGTTAAAGCAAAGAGGTGGTCTACTGGAGGAGCTCACCCATGTTACCTTTCTTTCCTCTTCTCAGAAACCTGAAATTAGTCCTTTCCTCTCTGTAACCCCTGCCGCCTCTCCATTTCCACCTCCTCATTTTTAAACACCGCTGTTTTGGAGAAACATAGTGCAATTCCAGCTGCAGGCACTAAATCATCGCTGTACTTTGGACATGTGGTGCGGAAGGGAGCCCCATGATGAATGGGGCTGTCCGTATTTACATTGGGTGCGCAACAGCTGTGGGGATCGTCCTGTGCAGTGAGTATTCTGGGCAAACTTGGCATGTCCTCACCCAATCACCCCTACCTCCTCCTCGCCCAGTGACAGTGACTGATTGGCCACTTCTAAGGAGAACTGCCCTTTAGAACAAAGGGATCATAATGCCCCCTCTTGTAGAAGCACATGCACACACATGCTCACAGGACTCGCACAAAACACCTCACTCTCGGTGCTACGTTTTTTCTGGCAATTTCATATTTCCCTGGATAACCTTCCAAACAACAAAATGTCTCAAATGTAGGCAGGTGGTGCAGAAGGGACACTCTTTGTGTTTAAGAAAAAAAATCTCTTTATGGGCTTTCAGCAACCTACTACATTGGTCATCCTCAAACTTATTGCCCAAGGGAGTTATGTCAAATACAGGTCATACTTAAGCCCTATGTAACCAGGACTTTTTGCCTGGAGGCAATCCACCTTCCTGACAGTGTTGACTTGAGTTCTAGTGCCAAAGAGAGGGAAGACAGCAAAGATAGATCACATTTATCTAGTTCTTTACAGTTTATAATGCATGCCATCCCCTTTTACTCTTCAATGATAAGCTTTTCAAGCCTGAAGGACATGAGAGAGTGAGCAAGAAAGAATGTGTGTGTGTGTGTGTGTGTGTGTGTGTGTGAGAGAGAGAGAGAGAGAGAGAGAGAGAACGTGCACGCAAGACGGTTTATTATCAGAAAGCCTGAGCAAGTTGCATTAATTCAGTTAGCTAGGATCTTTTAGATGCAGAAAATACATCTGGTCTTCAGGCTTTTAATCTTGTATACTTTTAGATTCATATTTGCCATGTGAACTAACCCTGAGAAAGATTGTCTTTCAACCCTATATCTTTTATAAATCTCCTTTGGGCCTAGGAGTTCTTATAAGTTCTGATAAGTAGGCATTGACCTAGAGATCAGTGTCATGATCCCATGGGTAAATTGCATGTTTTATTCTACCCCATATTCTATCTCTGAGTGGGTAACCAAAGAATCATTGGTTTGACAAGAATGATTCTAAGTTTTCAGATTACTCATCAAAATCTTCAAAATTTCTTTTTAGAGCACATAATTGAATGGCTATTCTTAGGTTTCTCCTTCATATGTTTCAGCTTGTTTGGGGACACTTCCTGGGATAAGTAGCAAAGAGGCTACAGAATCTATAAGTTTCCAAACTCTACTCTGTAAAATCTTAGTGGGTCATTGAGAATTTGCATGGTTCCAAGGCAACTGGGAGCGAAAGGGAGGAGGGACAGGGAAGACCAAGCTTATTAGAGCAGCTCCTGCATCCCTTTATGTTCCCATTTAAAATTTTATTTGAGCACAATGTTGCAAATCTAACCAAAAATGCTGAAAACCACTTGGTGAATTTAATTTCCAGTTCTCTACTAGAATTCTGTTCTTGAGCCTCCCTTCCCAGAAGTAAAAGGAGGATAGCAATCAATAATCCTTGTATCTGAGAGTTGGTGTTAAGGAGGTAATGCCAAAAAAAATTTTGGAGAAACCATACTTCATAAAACATTACAGAAAGCTAAGAAGGTGTTAGTACTATTAAATTTGTGCTAGAATTACCTCTTTTCCTCCTGTTTACCTTACCACCACCACCACCACCAAAAACAAGACCATCAGGACCTGTTTTGGGATTCTATGAATCAGCCACTCCCACCCACTGGACTCACTGTGTGGCTTGCAACCCTACTCTCCTGACACTTAGTAAACATGAAAGGAGACTGCAGGAGGGATGGTTGAAGGGCTTCAGGGGGCAGGTTCCAGTTCTATCACAGATTTGTTGTATCATCCTAAGTAAGTTTTTTAACCCAAAAGACACTATTTCCCCATGTGTGACATAAAATTATGGATGTATCTGCGTAAAATTATGAGGACTATGAGATATAATGAATGCAAAGGATTTGTTATCAAGTAATGATTTAAGAAACTTTTGTTTTTATGTTATTTGACTTGGTAGAAATTGTGAGCCCAGAAATATGAGTAAGATGCAAAAAAAAAAACAAAAAACAAAATAAAACACAGCCCTGAAAAGCGCCCCCAAAAGGGGGATTCCATCATCCAATAGCTTTGGGAAAAACCACGTTAGGTGGGTTTTTTCATGGCGGGAGTTTCGTGTTTCAATATTACTGATATCAAAGGAAGATGTTTTATGCAGCATCTTCCAAACCTGCTTGACAGTGGAACTCCTGTCTACCTGCTGGGTGTCTATAGAGTGGCAGAGTCCCATGGAGAACTTCCTGTGATGTGTTGTGCAACCATCACCACAATCAGTTTAGAACATTTTTTCTACATTTGGAGGGGGGCACTATTCAACCCAGCGCAGTACCCATTAGCAGCCACTCCCCATTTTTCCTTAACCACCCCATCCTCCCCCCCCCCTCCCGCCCTACTACCCTAAGGCAATCTACTTTCTGCCTCTATGGATTTGCCTATTCTGAAAATTTCATATAAATGGAAACATATGTGGTCTTTGTGACTGGCTTTTTTCACTTAGTGTTTTCAGGGTTCATGATGGAGTAGCATGAATCAGGACTTTATTCCTTTTTATGGAATAAAAGTAGCATTCAATTGTGTAAAAAAAAATAAAAACTTTCTGTGAGGATAGGCATGTCTATATCTGCTCTGACCAATATAGTAACCACTAGCCACAGGTGGTTATTGAGCCCTTGAAAAGTGTTTCATAGGACTAAGGACCTGAGTTTAAATTGTATTCAATCAATTAATTTCTAATTTAAATCTAAATAGCCACATATGGCTAGTGGCTACCCCACTAGACAGCACAGATCTCGAGACTAGTGTTTCAGGAACATGCTGCAGCTGGACCAACATCTGGGCAAACTGTCAGAAGCCAGCAGGACCTGGGAAAACAGGTGGAGGCTTGCTTTGTTCAGGGAAGGAGAAGTCATGAATAACAGCTCCTAACCTAGTTGGGTTTACTAAGAAGCTAGTGAAGCCTAAGTTCCAGTGCTTTTCCCTTGCCTGGATGCATCTAGGGTCCTGGGAGTTTTTCATGTGGACACATATTTTATTGTAAAATTTTCAGGAGTAAGTGTTAACCATCATTGATTAAAACAGCTTTGTGGCTGTGATTTCCATCATGTAATGCTTTCTCTCACGTTTGTTGGTGACTGTAGCTGTAAGCTTCTTTGGAGTCTGGGTAATGAGAAGCTGAGTTGATGATACACAGTGCATCTGAGTGAAATATATTTACATGGTTCAGAGTCACTTTTGTGTACATGGAAGTTATTTCTAGTCATTCCAACGTAGGAACTGTTTTCAGTAACATTCCTAATGCTGTAAGCTCAAAAAGCATGTAAGAAAATCTCAAGTGCTTTTACATTTGAGGGCTCATATATCAAACAAACTTTCTAAAGGTTTTCATAAATTTGACCAAAATCTTAAAAAATTTACCTGACATTACAATAATTAGTGAAGCCTAAAGAAACTTCTCTAAATTATCTTTAATGGAAAACAGATTTTAAGCAACACTATCAGAGAAAAGATCAAATTACCTTTTATTCTCTCTATAGAGAATATTACAAAAGCATCATCATAAAAGACATCAAATAAAGGCAAAATAAAAAAAATTGAGTTAAAATTATTACAGAAATATGAAAGTTAATTTTGTAAAAAAATACTTTGTTTTCTGGATTTGGGGACTTCTGAAAAAGTTTGAGTTTATTATGAGTTCTTTCCTTTTCTAACTAAATACTATTTTGAATTCTTTATTTTGTTTGTAATTTTGTATGCTTGTTTTAAAGCAGGTCCCCCAAGGGCACCTGGGTGGCTCAGTCCTTAAGCGTCTGCCTTCGGCTCAGGTCTTGATGCCAGGGTCCTGGGATTGAGCCACATCAGGCTCCCTGCTCGGGGTGGGGAGAAGCCTGCTTCTCCCTCTCCCACTCCCGCTGCTTGTGTTCCTGCTCTCGCTATCTCTGTCTCTGTCAGATAAATAAATAAAATCTTAAAATAAATTAGGCCCCCCAAATTCTATAATTTTTAGTATCTATAAATCTAGATAAGTTTATGGATGCCATTTTAAAAAAAATTCTTATCATATGCCAGGCATCTTTTAGAACATACTGCATGTCTTACCACATTGAATTTTCCCACAGCTCTATGGAGGAGGTCTTATTTTATGTTTTTTTTTGTTTTGTTTTCAAGATGAAGGACCAAGTCAGAGATGTTGCCTAGATTTACAGGGCTAGTAAGTAGAGGAACTCAGCTCAAACGTGAGAAGACTTCTCCTTCTGTAGAAGATAGCAGTAAGCTATTGCCTCTTTTGTAATGATGAGCGGGGGGAAAAAACCCTACAAATCACAAAAATAACATATTTTTATTTTTTAAAGATTTTGTCAGAACAAGTGCATACAAGCAGGGGGAGCAACAGGTAGAGGGAGAAGCAGACTCCCCGCTGAGCAAGGAGCCTGAAGCGGGACTCTATCCCAGAACCCTGGGATCATGACCTGAGCTGAAGGCAGACGCTTAACCGACTGAGCCACCCAGGCGCCCCCCAAAATAACATCTTTTTAAGAAGTGATAAAAAAAATCTGTGGAAAACAAAGAGTGTAGAAGAAATTAAATTACAGAGAGAAAGAAACGTTTCCTAGGCAAGCAGAATCCCTGCTTTCTTTCCTAGGGGCATTTCTCAAGTCTAGGCACAGGCTGGAGATAAGGCTTACCATAGGCAGAGAACACTGCTGAGCAAAAGAGAAGAAAGTGGAACTTCTGACAACTCTCTGGGCTGGCATGAGGGATTTAAATTGGGAAAAGACCCAATGCTGGGATAATTTTCCTCACAGCATCTATTGAGTGCTGCAGTGGTTAGGGGAGGCATGGGAGTCTAGAAAAGAGAGTAGAAGCCTCACAGTCTTGCAGGGCTTAAATCAAAGTCGTGTACTGTGTTGTTTGTTGGTGACCCTAACTGCTATATCATAATGCACTGTGAGACCATGAATCTACTTTTCACCTTTTTAGAAGTATTTGCATGGGTTCTGTTGTTTGGCCATTGCAAATAGTGTCATTGTGAACTTTCAGTTGCATGTCTTTATGTTGGGGATGTAACCAGGTACGGAATTAATTGCTGGGTCATAGAGAGATGAGTATAGTCATTCTACCAAATAGCAGGAGGGACCAGTTTTTAATGTTTTTAGCTTCGCTATAGATTATTCAGTCGCTTTGAGGCACAGCTAAGTTACAACTATAAAGTTGGCCTCATTACCATGTATCTTGTATTCATTTATCTTTCTCTTTCTGTACCTGAGGAGACAGTGGGAATTCATATGGAGGAAAGAATAGAAAATAGATAATAGAAAAAAAGATACAGAAACCAGAGAAAAGAAAAAAATGCAATTAAAAAAATGTGAAGATGGGTACAGTAGACCTAGGGTCATTTGAAAGTTTCATTCGCAGAACATGACCTTTAGTCTGTGGACTCCAGATGAAAATAGGCATGAATAAAATGACTAACAATGTAATAGGGAAGGATTGCCCTGCCTGGCCATCATGGAGCCATAAGGTCATCTAGCTAGAGCTTTTTTTACCTATGTATTTATTGTTCTTGATCATGAACCACTTATTTATGTCATGTCTATCTCTAAGGACCTAAAAGCACTTTATGTAGTTTTTAATTAATCTTAAGATCTGGTAAAGATGACTAAAAAGCCTGTCTCCCCATATCCAGTTGTGGAAATAAGTGCATAGATGTAAATTGGTGGAGTTTAGGGAACCCACTTCCCAATTTACTAGGTGTGACTGCTGAAATGGAGAGAAGGATCTTAGTTGAAACTTTGTGTCAGGGGCTATGAGGGCTTAGGGAGCCCAGGTGCCTTAGGGAAGGGTGGGTGGTTTTCTAGGGAGAGGAGGCATGTGTCCTAAGTGCTGACTGGCTTGCATAGTTCAAGCAAATCCTCCAAAATGGAAAGGGAGGGGCTGCTTGGAAAGCCGGCTCTCAGCAACTTGTCTTATGCTTCTCTCAGGGAAAAACATGCAATCCTCTAGTGTCCATGCACACTCTGTTGGGGGTGAACCCCTTAGTTCTGGTTAAACAGCTAATGCTGTTGACAGCTGTGCCAGGAAGGGTTAGGACCAACTACAAATTAATGTGGGCTGTAAAATGTAGTATGTTTCTCTAACTTCCTGTCTTTCCTGAGAAGAAAATAATAAATCTTTTATTCAAATGCAGAAAAAATAAATAAAATAGAAAAAAAGATACAGAAACCAGAGAAAAGAAAAACGCAATTAAAAAAATATGTGAAGATGGATATTATGTTAACTCTACAGAAATAGAGAAGAAGTGGAGAGATGGAGGTTTTGGAGTGTATCGATGCATACTTAGGTGTGCATTTTTTTTTTTCTGATCAGAGCAGGAAAACATATTTCTAGAAAGATACCTTTGTCTGGGGCACCTGGGTGGCTCAGTTGGTTAAGCGACTGCCTTCAGCTCAGGTCATGGTCCTGGCGTCCTGGGATCGAGTCCCGCATCGGGCTCCCTGCTCAGCAGTGAGTCTGCTTCTCCCTCGGACCCTCCCCCCTCTCATGCTCTCTCTATCTCATTCTCTCTCTCAAATAAATAAATAAAATCTTTTTTAAAAAAAAGAAAGATACCTTTGTCTACTTGGTGATTTTTTTTAAATTAGTTGGTGCCTTTGATGTATTGAACATGTTCTTTTAAGTGTGTTGACAGTCAAAGAGAATATGCATCTGAAATAATTATTTCAAGTATTAGAAGTAAACAAGATGTCAGAATCTCTGCAAGACAAGAGGAAAGGAGAAGAAAAGCACATCTATACATATGGGAAAAGAGTTTTACAGATCAGGATGGGGGCAGAGTGTGTATACCTGTGTTAGATGGTAAACCCCCAACTTGGAGTTTCCTTTGCAACATGGTATTTTATGATGCATGTATCAGGATAATTTTAATTCTTCTCCAATTTGGACCCTTACTGTCTAGTCTTAAACTGCTTTTGGTCCAATCCTGGAATGTCAGAGCCCAGAGAGACTTGCAGACATCACTTATTATAAGCCTTCATTTTACATTTGAAACAGGCTGAGCCCCTACAAAAGGAATATGACTTACTGAGAGAGGCCACAGACATGGCCTCTCATTTCCTCTCCTCCCACACATTCCTTCATAGTTCCAACTGCTCTGCTGTTTGGAGCAGTATTTCTTCCCATTAGGATATATACATAAAGGATTGCTGTTGCTTTATTACTTTTCTACTGTGTTTAACTTTGTTTTCTCTTCTCCTGCTCCTAAGTAGGATGACTCTTGAACAATGGAGCAGAGCCACATGTCCTTGTTGCTTTTATTTATTAGGAGGAATTCTCTAAAATTCAGATAAGAAAAATATTCAAATAGAATTATAAAATCAAAATAAAATTATATCTAAAAAACGCAAATAGACTTGCGAGATCATGAAGTCTTCACATTAGAGATGGGAAAACTATATCTTACAGAGTTCTAGTATGTTAGCCGAGTTCATGTCGTTGAGGAGAGGCACAGCTTATGTAAGAATCCAAGTCATTTTACTCCCAAGAAACTTGGTTCTCTGTAGTGAATGAAGGACTTTTTGGTGCAGCAGAGAAAATAAAGATGTTAGCCTCTACCCTTTAAGATGCCAGTAGAGATGAGCCAGTTATGGTAGACAGGGCATTTTCAGTGGAAGTCCTGTTTGATCCTGGGAAGCTATAAACACCACTCAGTCAGGTGAGAACATCAGTGTATCGTGTGTTTGTGTGTGTGTGTTAGAGATTTCATGCAGACCAGTAAGCACTTACCTCATGTGGACAAGCAATAAACAAAGAAGATACAGTGTTGAGTGAGACAGATACTGTTTATGATCTGGCTGGGGAAACAAAAACAGTACCTAGTAACTGTTTACTGTTAACTAGTAAACAATAAGTAGAAAGAGAAAACAAGGAAAGACATGACTCAGCCTACTTAAGTAAGTAGAAATCAGGGAGTTTCTTATAGGTACAGGAAGGATGATGGAGGGGCAAAATACGATTTTAGAAGAAGGGAAAACTCAGGCATTTTAAGAGGTGTTGTAGATCAATGAGGAAAGTGCTCGAGAATAGTGCTTTTCTCTCTTGCTCACAGATTCCGTGTTACTATGCTGTGCGCACACATAGATAAAGTGGTCTCTCTTTCACTCCCTTCTCTTTGGGTTTCATTTCTAGTCACACTCTCAGCTGGTTAATTTTCTTCTCTCTAAGATCAGAGATTAGATATACCTTGGATTTATTGCTGGAAGACATAAAAAGAACTATCCCTATCAGGGATTCAAATGATTAAATATCCCATCACAGAAATACTTTTAACTTCCTATATAGTAGAATTTTACTTGCTTTCAGACCCCAGAGCTGGTGCTACCCCAGGGCTCTGAGTCATTGGGAGCAAGGACAGGAGCAGAGGTATGGAGGCAGCAAAGAGAAAAAGACAAGGAATGAGAAACAGGGATGGATTTTAAAATGGAGAAGGAGAGGCTGTCAGAGGGAAAGGACGGAGACAAGGGTAGTAGAGAAAATAAGGAGACGTGAGTAGCATGGAAGAGGCACTGTTTCTGGTAGCTTTGGACTGAAATGGGAGGATTAAACCAATTAATCATGGGAACAAAAGCAAAGAATAGAAGAGAAAAGGGCATTAAGCATCTTTCCTGATCTACTTCCTCTATAACTTACCCTTGATTTTCATACCTAAGAACTCTCTGTTCCTTTTGTTACGGAATCAAAGAATTGGAGCACATGGAACAGCCCTTTTAAAAGAGCATTTATTTCTGATGTTCCATGCTGCAACCTCGTGGCTCCATTCATATTTTGTTAGGCTGAAATCCTCACTAAGGTTTTGTTTAACCATTACATTTTGCGTATACCAGAAATTCAGACTTCTCGAAAACATTAGAAGATCTGTAATGCTTGACTTTCACGCCCACACGTACAATTAGTTGAAGTCAAGTGTCAGCCATTGTCCCCCTTAAGGCATGGTACACCACTCCTTGTTCTCTGCAGTGCCTGGACACAGATGTCCCTGGCATGCACTGGAGTAGGCTCCCTAGGATTTGGTCCAATCCATCTATCTACCAGCTCCCGACACTAAACACACAAATCCATAGGCATCACACACATAGAAAACAGAGCCCAAGGCCAGTCCAGAGACTGCCCAAAGCCACACAGCTTCTGGCAGAGACCAAACCAGTGAGTCTACCATTCTTTCCACTACCTCACGGTCAACTTGTACTGGGGGCCCTTTGTGATGAGGGCTTTCCATACGCTAGGGCTCTTGTCACAGCTCAGCTTATCTTGCCGTCTGCAAGGTCATCCTGAGTTTCCAACCATCTTGGATCATTGGCTGTAGCTTTGAGACTTCAAAACCATCTCCAAGTTAGGAGGGACCTCACAGTCTACCTAGACCATCTATCACCTTTCACAGATAAAAAACACAGAGGTCCCTAGTGTTGACTCAACTTGCTCAGGTCAAACTGGTCGCGAATGAGAGGACTTCACATCAGAGTCTGAGTCTCCTTCCTCTTAAACCCATGCTGCCTGTCAGCAAACCCCAGGACCCTCCAGGGCTTTCATTTGACTTTTCTTTCCCCTCAATCCCTCATTGCACTCTCTGCCTCATTCCCCAGCTGTCTAGTGCCTCCCCTTCTTGCCCCCCCTCTTTCTATTAGACTTAATTTTACCATGATTTCCTCCCAAATTTTCTAATTTAATCTGATGTTGACTTTGACACAGTATTATTTTCCTTGATCCTTTGCTGTAGCACTTACCATCTGTCCCAAGAATCTAAATTATTCTTTTTGCTTGGTTTTGTTTCATTCTATCTACCTCTCATGATTCCTCTCTCCCTCTCTCATTCTCTTTCTTTCTGCATCTCCCTCTCCCAATTCCCCATTTTCTTTTCTCTCTGGCTCTTTCCCCTTGTTTCTTTCTCTGCCTGCTTTTCTCTTTCTCATCATTTCTTCTATCTTACTGTCTCCTAATAGATACAGGTTAGCCTCCCCCTCTCTCTTCTCTATGAAAATTTCAGGCCCCTTTATTTTCACCAAGGAAAAGAGGGAATAGGTTCTAGATATGGGAAGAGCCACAGGAAAGCACATATTCCCAGTCCCAGTCCTCATTCCCCATGTGGGGTATGCAGGAGCATCTGCCTTACAAAACAGGGCATAGTCCTCCTAGGTTCGCCCTGTCTCAGGGGTAGATGTTGCCTTTTCTCCTCTCAGATTTCTGGTCCTTACATAGATGATTTCCCTCTTTAGACTTTGTACTTAGCACTGAAATAATCGTGGTTGAGATTCAAGGAAACTGGGATGGAGTTTATTGCCTGTCTGTTCTCCAGAGCTTGGGAGAGATCCATAATAATGTAACTTGATAGATCAGGGACACTTTCTATCCTCACAAAGCAGGTGGCCTGAGTAAAATAACGGTGGAAGATTGGGCTAGAGAGGTAAGAAGGAGTTAGATCATGAATAAAAATAAGTGTAAAATGTTTCATATTATGAAACATTCATAAATTCATTCATAAAACGACCAAACTATTTTTTCTATTCTGTCCCCTTTTAGATTTTCACAAAACAATTTTCACTCTATGAAAAAGAGCCAGGAGCACTGAGAGGATGGGAGGAAGAAAAGGACATGGTGGGAGAGAGGAAAGCCTCACAGGAGCGAACTGGGCTTTTGCTAGTGGGTCTTGAAGAGTTTAATCAGGGAATAAATTGAAACCAACATATTAAGCGAGGGGTTAGATTATGAATGCCTGTCTTTATCTTATGTATGGACACACAACAATTACTAAATGAGATCTTTATCAAGTCTGAGCTCCAAGGATGCCACTGTTATCTTTGAAGAACAGTTCAGAGCTTAGGAAAGATTTCTCCCATGTCCTATTGTATTCTATTCATGGCCATGGTCCTAATGATAAAATTAAAGGGAAAGGGGGAGGCTCCATTCTATCTCCAAAGCTTGAATCTATAGGCTATCATTTAAGAGGCCTTTTGCTACTGGGGGAGGTTGAAAGATGACTTAGTTTTCTGAATTCAGCACTCACAACTTCCCAGGTGAAATCAGATGTAAATGGGCCTGTAGACAGTTTGTAAACTGTTATATGCCCTCAGACCCCGGCTAGCTAGAGATTAGCCTTCCAAGACACTTCAAAGAACAGTTTGCTGCATAATGATCATATCCACTGTCGTTGATAAAAACCGACAATTTTCCAGGCACACGCATTATATTTTCATTCTTCATTCAAGGTTTTAATGTGCTCATATTTGCATATGAGGAAATAGAGGCTCAAAGGGGTCAATTGATTTGTTGGGGTCATTCAGCCAATGACTGGGAGCATTTTAGTTCCAACCCAGGTCTACCCATTCAAAATTCATTTTTTCCCCGTAATACCACACTGCCTGCCTTGTTTGTAGGAAGTGGGTGGAGGAGGAAAGGTGAAAAATATGACCTTACATCAGATTATTTTATATTGTTTCTCTTTAAATCATTCCTTTTTCTTGTCTCTTCCATAACAATTCATTAGCATTGGATAAGAATTATTTAATGAATGATGATATCTTTACCGAGATTACTCATTCTGGAGGCAATGGGCTTGTTCTTCCCTGTGGCCTCTTCAAGTTGGAAAATTTGGGGTGGATTTTGGGAGAGATGTGTAGAATGGATGTGTTTGACAGAGAAAAAAATCCACTTATCAAGTCATCGTCATCCTATCAGGGCACCTGCCAGATTGCAGTCAAATTGCCAATGAATAATTAAAAGCTGATTTCCATAAAGTGATTTGCCATCTTTATTGGTTTCTGAATCACTCTCAGATGAACTGCTCCTTAGAGGGATATTGGCTGGCTTTACCAGGTTTGAAGCCACCCACAGTGGCTAAGCAGGAGTCTCCAGTGTCCAGAAAAGGAGATGCAGGTGCAAGACTCAAAGTGTATTGCTTGTTATGGGGGGAGAGCAAGCCCTTTGGAGCTTACTGAACTGAGCAGAGCCCAGGAGGTGGTAGCAAAGCTCATAGATATGAGGCATGTGGAATAAGCAGTCGATGCTAGAAAGCACCTTTGTGGTTTTTAAGCCACAGATATTCCATGGAGCTGCAAAGAGGGAGTTTTTGGCTCCATTCTTCAACTATGTCATTTTCAAGCTTCTTGGGGCCCTAGATTTTTTATTTTATTAAGCAAAAGCTCTTTTAGAATCCAGCAATATAAGACCGGTATGATTAGAGCTTCTTTAAGTAGGCTGAGTGGCTTTTTTTTTTTTTAAGGCCAATTTGTAAATTTTTATCAAATTTAAATGTGTGTAGTTTTTGACACAACAATGCTACTTCCAGTATTCTCACCTCTAGCAAGACATACACCCGCACAAAATATGCACAGGTATAGTCTTTGCAGTTTTGTTTGTCATAACAAGAGGAGGAAATGACTTTTTGATGGAAGAAAACCCAAATAAGTTATGTAACCTTTTAGACAAATGACCAAAATGTATGAACAAATAACAGAAGATATATCAGTTGCTGTTAGAAGTTTTTCAGTATAGATAATACCTTAATTATAAAACTACTTCTAAAGCTACTTCACGTATGTGTGTGTGTATATATACATATGTGTGTACACATACGTACACATGTGCATGGAACATTGTTACCAGTGGAGAGGAAAACAGGCTTAAATCAGTTCACATGCTAAAACTTTTTCTTTATATTTCCTGGTTGAAATGATTTTTTAAATTTTGAACAAATTTAGGGCACGTGGGTGGCTTAATTGGTTAACCATCTGACTCTTGGTTTTGGCTTAGGTCATGATCTCAGGGTTCTGAGATTGAGCCCCAGGTCAGGCTCCTCACTGGGTGTGGAGCCTGCTTGGGATTCGTTCTTTCTCTCCCCCTCTCCCTCTGTCCCTCCCCCACTAAATTTTTTTTGAACTTCTAATTTTCTGTGTATTGCTTTCATAATTTTTTGACTGGATATTTTTTCGAGATAAACTTCTCTGACCAATTTTTTTTAAAGATTTTATTATTTAATTGAGACAGAGCCTGAGCAGTTGGGGGGCTGGAGTACAAAGCAGGGCTCCATCCCAGAACCCTGAGATCATGACCTGAACCGAAGCAGACACTTAACTGACTGAGCCACCCAGGCACCCCTCAGTTTTTCTTCTATAGAACCTGTTACGGTTTCTGTTATCTCTGTTCATTTTAATTATGCTTATTTTATAGTCATCCCTAGATTTTTCTATTAGCTCAAGTTCATGGTATTCTAATTCTCTTAGTTTTTGTTTTCTTTTTTTTTTTAAGATAAGGACTCTTTTTTTTAAGATTTTATTTATTTGAGAGACAGAGAATGAGAGAGAGCACGAGAGGGAAGAGGGTCAGAGGGAGAAGCAGACTCCCTGCTGAGCAGGGAGCCCGACGCGGGACTCGATCCCGGGACTCCAGGATCATGACCTGAGCCGAAGGCAGTCGCTTAACCAACTGAGCCCCCCAGGCACCCTAGTTTTTGTTTTCTTACTCTCCCTTCAGAAATATGTACATGTAGTTTTCTTTGTTATTTGAGCTCATCTTCAGCAAAATGTTGTTGAAAGCTCATATACCATGAAAGCTCACGTACCTTGGTTGTGAAAGTGTTTTTATAAGGTAGTTTTACATTTGACTAAGAATCCATGGGTTTACTGATCCTCAGTCAGTTTTGTTTGTTGGTTGGTTGGTTTTTGGTTTTTTATTTCTGATCTTGAGATTCCAGTGTGATATGGACAATGTGAATTCAGACTCCATGTCCACATAAGACCTTGATCTGGAATTTTGACTAATTGCAGATTTCCTCTACCCATTTAAAACCCCAGCAGTTGCTGGGTCATATGGTAGCTCTATTTTCAACTTTTTGAGGAACCTCCATACTGTTTTCTAGAGTGGCTGCACCAGCTTGCATTCCCACCAACAGTGTAGGAGGGTTCCCCTTTCTCCACATCCTCACCAACATCTGTCATTTCCTAACTTGTTAATTTTAGCCATTCTGACTGGTGTGAGGTGATATCTCATTGAGGATTTGATTTGGATTTCCCTGATGCCGAGTGATATTGAGCACATTTTCACGTGTCTGTTGGCCATTTGGATGTCTTCTTTGGAAAAATGTCTGTTTGTGTCTTCTGGCCTTTTCTTGATTGGATCATTTGTTCGTTGGGTGTTGAGTTTGATAAGTTCTTTATAGATTTTGGATACTAGCCCTTTATCTGATATGTCATTTGCAAATATCTTCTCCCATTCTGTCAGTTGTCTTTTGGTTTTGTTGACTGTTTCTTTTGCCGTGCAAAAGCTTTTTATCTTGACGAAGTCCCAAGAGTTCACTTTGGCCCTTGCTTCCCTTGCCTTTGACAATGTTTCTAGGAGGAAATTGCTGCAGCTCCAGTCGAAGAGGTTGCTGCCTGTGTTCTCCTTTAGGATTTTGATGGACTCCTGTCTCACATTTAGGTCTTTCAACCATTTGGAGTCTATTTTTGTGTGTGGTGTGAGGAAATGGCCCAGTTTCATTCTTCTGCATGTGGCTGTCCAATTTTGCCAACATCATTTGTTGAAGAGACTGTCTTTTTGCCATTGGACATTCTTTCCTGTTTGTCGATGATTAATTGATCATAGAGTTGAGGGTCCATTTCTGGGCTCTCTATTCTGTTCCATTGATCGATGTGTCTGTTTTTGTGCCAGTACCATACTGTCTTGATGATGACAGCTTTGTAATAGCTCTTGAAGTCCAGAATTGTGATGCCGCCAGCTTTGCTTTTCTTTTTCAATATTCCTCTGGCTATTCGGGGTCTTTTCTGGTTCCATACAAATTTTAAGATTATTTGTTCCATTTCTTTGAAAAAAGTGGATGGTATTTTGATAGGGATTGCATTAAATGTGTAGATTGCTCTAGGTAGAATTGACATCTTCACAGTATTTGTTCTTCCAATCCATGAGCATGGAAAATTTTTCCATTTCTTTGTGTCTTCCTCAAATTCTTTCGTCAGTATTTTATAGTTTTCTGAGTATAGATTCTTTTTCTCTTTGGTTAGATTTATTCCTAGGTATCTTATGGTTTTGGGTGCAGTTGTAAATGGGATCAACTCCTTGATTTGTCTCTCTTCTGTCTTGTTGTTGGTGTATAGGAATGCCACTGATTTCTGTGCATTGATTTTATATCCCGCCACTTTACTGAATTCCTGTAAGAGTTCTAGCAGTTTTGGGGTGGAGTCTTTTGGGTTTTCCACATACAGTATCATATCATCTGCAAACAGTGAGAGTTTGACCTCCTCTTTGCCGATTGGATGCTTTTGATTTCTTTTTGTTGTCTGATTGCTGTGGCTAGGACTTCTAATACTATGTTGAACAGCAGTGGTGAGAGTGGACATCCCTGCCATGTTCCTGAACTTAGTGGAAAGGCTCTCAGTTTTTCCCCATTGAGATTGATATTTGCTGTGGGTTTTTCATAGATGGCTTTTATGATATTGAGGTATGTACGCTCTATCCCTATACTCTGAAGAGTTTTGATCAAGAAAGGATGCTGTACTTTGTCAAATGCTTTTTCTGCATCTATTGAGAGGATCATATGATTCTTGTTCTTTCTTTTGTTAATCTATTGTATCACATTGATTGATTTGTGGATGTTGAACCAACCTTGCATCCCAGGGATAAATCCCACTTGGTCATGGTGAATAATCCTTTTAAGGTACTGTTGGATCCTATTGGCTAGTATTTTGGTGAGAATTTTTGCATCCATGTTCATCAAGGATATTGGTCTGTAATTCTCCTTTTGGATGGGGTCTTTGTCTGGTTTGGGGATCAAGGTAATGGTGGCCTCATAAAATGAGTTTGGAAGTATTCCTTCTATTTCTATTTTTTGGAACAGTTTCAGGAGAATAGGTATTAATTCTTCTTGAAATGTTTGGTAGAATTCCCCTGGGAAGCCATCTGGCCCAGGTGCCCTGTTGGATTTTTGATGACTGCTTCAATTTCCTTAGTGGTTATAGGTCTGTTCAGGTTTTCTATTTCTTCCTGGTTCAGCTTTGGTAGTTTATACATCTCTAGGAATGCATCCATTTCTTCCAGGTTATCTAATTTGCTGGCATAGAGTTGCTCATAATATTTTCTTATAATTGTTTGTATTTCTTTGGTGTTGGTTGTGATCTCTCCTCTTCCATTCATGATTTTATTTATTTGGTCTTTTCTTTTTGATAAGTCTGGCCAGGGGTTTATCAATCTTATTCTTTCAAAGAGCCAGCTCCTCCTTTCGTTGATCTGTTCTACTGTTCTTTTGGTTTCTATTTCATTGATTTTTGCTGTGATCTTTATTATTTCTCTTCTCCTGCCAGGTTTAGACTTTTCATTTTCATTGGTTTCCATGAATGTTTTTAATTCTTCTTTAATTTCCTGGTTGACCCATTCATTCTTTAGTAGGATGATCTTTAGTCTCCATGTACTTGAGTTCTTTCCGACTTTCCTCTTGTGATTGAGTGCACCCTGATGTTAATAGCAGCAATGTCCACAATAGCGAAACTGTGGAAAGAGCCAAGGTGTCCATCAACAGATGAATGCATAAAGAAGATGTGGTATATATACACAATGAAATATTATGCAGCCATCAAAAGGAATGCGATCTTGACATTTACAATGACATGGATGGAACTGGAGGGTGTAATGCTCAGTGAAATAAGTCAATCAGAGAAAGACATGTATCATATGACCTCACTGATATGAGGAATTCTTAATCTCAGGAAACAAACTGAGGGTTGCTGGAGTGGTGGGGGGGGGGGAGGGATGGGTTGGCTGGGTGATAGACATTGGGGAGGGTATGTGCTATGTTGAGCGCTGTGAATTGTGCAAGACTGTTGAATCACAGATCTGTACCTCTGAAACAAATAATGCAATATATGCTAAGAAAAAAAAGAAGAAAATAGCAGAAGGGGAAGAATGAAGGGGGGTAAATTGGAGGGGGAGACAAACCATTATTGATGAATGACTCTGAAAAACAAACTGAGGGTTCTAGAGGGGAGGGGGTTGGGGGGATGGGTTAGCCTGGTGATGGGTATTAAAGAGGGCACGTTTTGTGTAGAGCACTGGGTGTTATGCACAAACAATGAATCATGGAACACTACATCAAAAACTAATGATGTAATGTATGGTGATTAACATAACAATAAAAAAATTAAAAAATAAAGTCTTTATTTCCTTGTTGATTTTTCGCTTAGATGATCCGTCCATTTCAGTGAGGGAGGTATTAAAGTCCCCCAGTAATATTGCATTGTTCTTGATGTGTTTCTTTGCTTTTGTTATTAATTGACTTATATAATTGGTTGCTCCTATGTTAGGGGCATAGGTATTTACAATTGTTAGATCTTCTTGTTGGATAGACCCTTTAAGTAGGATATCGTGTCCTTCTTTATCTCTTATTACAGTCTTTGATTTAAAATCTAATTTGTTTGATACAAGGATTGCCACCCCAGCTTTCTTTTGGTGTCCATTAGCATGGTAAATGATTTTCCACCGCCTCACTTTCAATCTGGGGGTGTCCTCAGGTCTAAAATTATTCTCTTGCCAACGTCTATCAATGGGTCTCGTTTTTTAATCCAATCTGATAGCCTGTGTCTTTTGATTGGGGCATTTAGCCCCTTTACATTCAGGGTAAATATTGAAAGATATGAAGGTAGTGCCATCGTATTGCCTGTAAGGTGACTGTTACTGTATATTGTCTGTGTTCCTTTCTGGTCTATGTTGCTTTTAGGCTCTCTCTTTGCTTAGAGGACCCCTTTCAATATTTCTTGGAGGGTTGGTTTCGTGTTTGCAAATTCCTTTAGTTTTTGTTTGTCCTGGAAGCTTTTTATCTCTCCTTCAACTTTCCGTGACAGCCTAGCTGGATATAGTATTCTTGGCTGCATATTTTTCTCATTTTGTGCTCTGAATATATCATGCCAGTCCTTTCTGGCCTGCCAGGTCTCTGTGGATAGATCTGTTGCCAATCTAATGTTTCTACCATTGTAGGTTACAGATCTCTTGTTCTGAGCTGCTTTCAGGTTTTCTCTTTGTCTCTGAGACTCGTAAGTTTTACTATTAGATGTCAGGGTGTTGACTTATTTTTATTGATTTTGAGAGGGGTTCTCTGTGCCTCTTGGATTTTGATGCCTGTTTCCTTCCCCAAATTAGGGAAGTTCTCTGCTATAATTTGTTCCAGTATACCTTCTGCCCCACTCTCTCTCTCTTCTTCTTCTGGGATCTCAATTATTCTAATGTTGTTTTGTCTTATGGTATCACTTATCTTTCTAATTCTTCCCTTGTGATCCAGTAGTTGTTTATCCCTCTTTTTCTCAGTTTCTTTATTTGGTCCTCTATATCACTAATTCTCTCTTCTTCCTCATTTATCCTAGCAGTTAGAGCCTCCAGTTTTGATTGTACCTCATTAATAGCCTTTTGATTTTGACATGGTTAGATTTTAGTTCTTTTATTTCTCCAGAAAGTGTTTCTCTAATAACTTCCATGCTTTTTTCAAGTCCAGCTAGTATCTTTAAAATCGTCATTCTAAATACAATTCTACTTAATCTTTAAAAACATTATTTGTGGGGAACCTGGGTGGCTCTGTTGCTTAAGCTTCTGCTTTTGGCTCAGGTCATGATCCCAGCCCTGTGCTCCAGAGAGTGGAGTCAGGCTCCCTCCTCAGCAGAGAGTCTGCTTCTCCCTCTGCCTGCTCTTGTACTCTCTCTCTCTCCTCACCTTCCTCTCCCCCCCCAAGAAATAAATATAGTCTTTAAAAAAAAAACATTATTTGATATGCCTTTTTTTTTTTTAGTACTTATGTATTTTCACCGTGGAAAGGAAAATCTATATTATTTCAGTCTATTCTGATGTCAGAATTTTTCCATTATCTTGCAGTTGTGGAATAATTCAAGTTTTGGGGGTTGTGAACCAACTGATATTCCCCTCCCTCCCTGACGTTCTTTCCTGGAATCCTCAGGTTCCAAGTAATATAATAATAGCTAATAATATTGGTGATTTACCAAGTACCAGGAACTTTTCTAAGTAGTTTATGTGTATTAACTCATTTAATCTTCATAACCCAGTGCGGTAAATACTATTAATATCATCCCCAATTACTGATGAGGGAACTGTAGAAAAGGAGTTTCAGAAACTCATTCAAGATCATACATTATGTATGAACATGACTGGAATTTGCAGGCCAGAAGTCCAAGCTTTTAATGACTATGCTAGCCTGCCCTTCAAGTAAATTGAAAATCATTGTTACAGTTCACCCCACTTCCCTCCTGTACTAATACTGGTAATGAGATGTAGAAATTCACCAGCAAATAGGAAATTCTGAATTCTGAGCAGTTAAAGGGCACAAAGGATCGTACCATCTAGAACTTCACATTGTGTCTGGAGCTTGTATTGTAGCTGATACCAGATAAAATTCAGGACTACTTTTGAATTTGGGGTCTCTTAGCCATTTCTTGGGACTTATGTGTGATCTTATAAACACCCACATCAGGTAGGTAGGTAGGTTTGTAGGTAGGTAGGTAGGTGGTTGGGTGAGGACTGTATAGAGAAAACTAGGAGGCTGATCTGCCAGTAAGACATTCTACGAGTAATAGTACTGTAATTTTTGTTCTGCTGTAATGTGTATAGAGAAAAAGAAAAGAAATAGTAAATGAAGAATCTTTGATTCTATTGATCACGTATGGTACCCAGAATATGTTTGCCAAAATGAATGCCCAGTTTCATTATTAACAACTTTTCTTGAAAAATGGGAGACAGTTCTAAATGAGCTCAATGGCATGTGAAATGGCCCAGGGTGGAAATATAAATGAGATTTGGATGGGAGGGTAATGTGGCCACCGTGTTTCACCAGTAGACAACCTGGTGGGGAAAAGAAATGTCTTTCTAGATCAAAACATTCCTAGAGAAATGAGATAAACTTATAACTAGTTTAGTGGGAAATGAGACTTTATTGGCACCCTAAAGTCTTTGGATAATGAGTTCACTTAAAATGTTTTGTAAGCTTAAGGGCATTTATTGTTAATAGAAATAATGGTATTTGAAGTAAAACTCTAATCAACAGTGTCATTCATTCAGGACTATATAATGATCAGAACAAGGGCATCTTTTTAAGGTTGACATACAAGTGAAATATTTAGGGCTTCTTATGTCTCACTGTGTACTGTTAACATTGAGAATGAGCAAGGTGGAATGGAACAACAACAAAATGCCTCCATACTACACACCCCATACAGTGTTTAGCTAGCACTGAAAAGCAAGTATTTAGAAAGAAAACCTCTTGTATTGCCAACACAAAAATCATGGTCACAGTTTTCATTGTTCTGGAGTATCACAAATATGTCTTTAGGAGAAACCATGCTGCCCAACAGAACTTTCTGTACTGATGAAATTTTTATCTGTGCCATCCAATAAGATTGACACTAGCCACTGGCCATTGAGCACTTGCAATATAGCTAGAGTGATTGGGGAGCTAAATTTTTAAGTTTTAATTTTTAAATTTTAAGTTTTCGTTAATTTAAATAGCCACATGTGTCCACTGGCTGCTCTATTGGACGTGCAGGTCTGAAAGTAGCTGATCATCTCCCAAAGGACAGGCTGTAGTTGAGGACTCTAAAAGGGGAAATAAATGCTAATCCTGGGACGTGGACTTACAAGTGGGCAAGGCCCTGCTGGTATTATTTATTTCTGTGCAAAGGGCCCTCCTTAAGTAATCTCTCTCCTTATCTGTGCATGAAAAGTCACCTTAGTCTTGGATTAAGAGGAGATTATTGGAGCCAAAACTCTATTAATGTCAACAGACTCCATTTCATCCTTGCTTACATTATGAAAATGAGAAGGAACTGGAATCCATACCCCCCAATTCCTGAAACCCTCCCTCTTCTCAGTAATTTATGTTTGAAAGAAGAGAGAAAAGAACTGTGTGCCCTTGCTCCAGAGCATCACTTTTGACAAATTGTGAAATTCCCCACTCAGAGTCCATCGTTTGGGTGCAAGCATTATATGTGAAAAATTTTTTGAAATATAAAACCATTACAAAATGGGATGAACACATAGAATAAAGGGACTTGTTAAAACTTTGGCAGTAATTTATCAGGTTAGCTAGACTTTTGACACAGTTTTAAGACTAGTAAATTGTTGTAAGTCCTCTGTCACCTCCACAATTTTAGTGGGAAAGAGAGCTTAGAGGTAATTTGGTCTAAAGCTTTCCTTTTAAAAATGGGGAAATTGGGGTTCAGATAAAATTGAATGGCTTTTCCAAAGTCAGGAGTGGTATGAGGAAGTATAGGCTTTCTAAGTTCTAATCTGATCCCTTTCCTAATGCACTCAAGGTCTCCCCAGGACTGTCTCCACAAGGACAGCAATTACGTTTTATATAGGTGTGCAAATTCCTAATTATTACTGAATTTGGAGCTCTGTGCACTGTGAAGGATTCTGAAGCTGCATCTAAATGCAATGGGAAAGATTCTATAACTCCGTAATTGGTGGTATCTGTCATATAGGTAGGAAAAATGGCACATGTATCAGGTATTTGCCATCCTTGTTTCCAAGTGTCCTTGGATGTGCCTTGAGAAATAGGAAAATTGGGGCCAGTAAAAGACATGAAAGATTTGCATAAGGATGTGTGAAGGGAAGATTATAATCCACTTCCGGTAATATATTTTAGGGATAACATCAAGAAGGAAAATAGTACTTCTCTGGAATAAGGAAACCTGGATTCCAGTCTCAGGTCTCACCTGTTTGTGCTGTCGGTTTATGGAAGAGCTATTTTACTTCTCTGAAGTCCAAATTCCTTTTTTGAAAAACAGCCAAAAAAAAAAAAATGCCTACTTCTCCAATTTGCTGTAAGAATTGCCTGAGATTGATGGATGTAACCCATTCTTCAGGGCACAGCATATAATAGGGACTTAATAGAGCAGTTGCTCTTTCTCCTTTCTCACGTGTGGGTCTGTATTTATCCACAAGTTCCCTGAATGTGGGATTTGCCACGAAATAATGTCTTAATCCTCATGTCCAAAGCCCACTCACCTCCACGTGCTGTTTCTGTAGCACCCATGGGATATAAACATAAACCAAGAAGGTCTTAATAAAATCCTAACCTCACAAACAACAAACAAAAGTACATAAAGGGCATTTCCAACTAGTGCAATATAAAACCTAAGATCCTCTGTGTCCCCATGTGTCTTATCTCTGGAAGGCCTTCATGGCATGCTCAGTGCTGGGAAAAGTGGGAATCTCCTAGCTCCTCCTTCCCCAACTGCCCTCCATGTTCTGTTCCTTAATGATCTCTTGTCAACTCTGAATCCTCACTAGAGCATCACCTTCATTATTCATCTATTTATTATTTTAAGAAACTTTGTTAAGCCCTACTGTCTGTGCTTGGTGACTGGTATATAATGGTGGTTAATACAGACCTGTTCCTCCAACAACTCCATGAGGAAGAAAGGGAATGAAACAAATTTGGAGACTACTAACATATCCTCACCTGTGTTCTTGGTTCCTTGGGGGGTACTGCAAATAATTCTTCCAAAGCCCTACAACTTGAGTGAATGGGAGAGAGAACAACCATCCTTCTTTTATTTTCATACATCATAATCTTGTGCACTGCCATCTTCTTTTTTTGTGAAAAACCATGTGGTTTTCTAGGTCGACTTTCTTTCTGAACAGTCCCACAGACTTCCCTCTCCAAGATGTTTCTTATTCTGTAAGGCATCAGCCGTGGTTATGCCATCAACTTGCTCATCAGAACACAGCCTAATTATAGACATGTGTGTGATTGTCTATCTTAATCAGATAATCGAAGGCAACTCATTACTCAGATATTGAGGGAGAGGAGTGCATCATGGGAGTGATGCTCTGTGATGATAACCCGGATAAGAATGTGCAGGATATCTTGGTGGGGGTGCAGGAGGGGAGATATCCTGGGGACTAGCTAGTATTAGAATAGACTAGAAAGAATGGCAGTCCATTGACAAGATGCCCTAAAAGAAGATAAACTGTGTCTAAAATGAAAATTAGTGGCATTGTAGATATTGATTTTTGCAGAATGCTCAAGAAACACCTTTTTTGTTTCACCTGTGCTTTGTTTGCGGGCCAACACCATTACAGCTTTATTTAGATGTGTGTGAAGGAACCATCTGTTCCAGCTCACAGGAGGGCCAGGTCCGCATCACAGGCCCCTCGAGGTCCAATCACAGCACCTGATGCAAAAGTCCCCTGATGTGATGCTTGACTGAAAGCTAATGACAAGGAACACTTCATTTTTCAAAGCGAGATTTTTCTTAGGAGCATGTGTGCCCTTTGGTGATTGCTTTTCTCCTCCCTGCAGCCCATAGAAACAGCATGAAAAGCAGAGGACCTGGGAAATGAGGACAGTTCTCTATTTATTCTTCCTTATATTTATTCCTTCTTTATTCAATAAATACATGTTGATGCCTGCTTTGAGATGCTGCAGATATACCTGTGAACGAGGCAGATGAGATTTTCAAGGTGATTACATTTGGAGGGAGTAGGCAATAATCAAATACACAATTTTGTTTTAAAGATATGCTACCAGGTAGTAATGTGTGCTATAGTAAAATACATTGGGCTGATACAATGAAGAGAAACTGGGTGACTATTCTATTGTGTGGTCATAGATTGCATTAAAGCTGAGGTCCTAATGCCAAGGAGTCAGCATTGCGAAGTTCTGGGGGGATGTGCATCCCAGGTAGAGGCAATACCCATGGTCAGCTTTCTAGAGTCAGGACTGTGTTTGAGGTACTAGGATGTCCAGTGTGGCTGGAGCAGAGAATTGCATGAGATGAGGTAGAATGACGGGCAAGGGGCAGGTCACATATGACCATGAAGGTCAGGATCAGGAGCTTGAATATCTTTCTATGCATGATGAGTTTAAGTCTGGCAATGGCATGATTTAAATGTTGCCAAATGCTTTTGGGTCCCCATGAAAGATATTTGACCTATGCATCTTTTCCTTTCCTCCTCTCTGTAAATGAAGACTTGATAGCAGCCTTCAAACTCTCCCAAAGGGACACAAGTAACAACAAAAAGTTTGAGGCTTTACTGCTTATTTCTGCAAACCTTTCCTGATTTCTCCTCCTTTTCTCAGGCCAGGGTCAGTACCCTCCTCAGGAATATCACTGCTTCCTGCACTTGTGGGATACTGTGTTACTGATCTACCCGACTTCTCTCTTTAGAGTCTAAATTCCTTGAGGCCTTAGGTCAATGTGACCCCTCTGTGTCCACACCTCTAACTCAGGGTGTGGCTCATAGAAGATCTTTTGGGGCCCCTGGGTGTCTCAGTCATTAAGTGTCTGCCTTCAGCTCAGGTCATGATCCCAGGGTCCTGGGATTGAGCCCCACATCAGGCTCCCTGTTTCGCAGGAGACCTGCTTTTTCCTCTCCCACTCCCCTGCTTGTGTTCTTTCTCTTGCTGTGTCTCTCTCTGTCAAATAAATAAATAAAATCTTTTATAAAAAAGAAAGGAAACTGGGGGTGGCAATATAAAGGGGGGGGACTTGGAGCAGTGGTGAGGAAGGACGAGAGGAAAGGGCATGGGGCTAAAGCTTGGAGGGGTTAGATTTGCAAAATCCAAATGTTCCGGATTGACAGAGCATTTGTTTGAATGACTGGTTGGTTTTACCAATCCAAAATCTTCCACACAAGAAAATAGGAGGCAAGGCATTAAGATCAGATCTTCTTGACCACATACCCTTAAAGGCAACAGGAGTGAATCATAGTTTTGGGGATTCTTGGGCTTAGCCCAGAGTGTCTACCACCTAAGCATTAACACATTTGGATAGGGTTTGGGTTGTGGACTTGGGAATTAGACCAACCAGGTTCCACATGATGCTCAAATCTCAGGTCTGTCACTTGTTGGTTCTGATTTAGGGCAAATAATCCTCTCTAAATCTCAGTTTACTCATCTGTAACTTGGATTTTTTTAAGTGAAAATTAAGTGCTTATTAAGTAAGTCTCTGTGCCAGGCAGCATGACCAGTGCTTCATACATTTATTTTATTTACTTCTAGGAGATATTTTGCAGAAAAAGATATTGCAATTACATGGGTAAGAAGTATCTCAAGATCACAAAACAAGTAAATGGTAGACCTGGCATTTTGCCTAAATTTATTGCATTAAAAAATATGTACATGTTTTAAGTTAAATACTATTCAATTAAAGTTATATGACATGTTGGTAAAGTGTCCTGGGATTTCAATCCCCACTGTGATACCACCTCCCTAAATCTCCCAGTGGGTACTCAGATCTTGATTTAAGAAGCAGGGACTTAAGAGGTCAAGGCCTCAGAGCAAATTCAGAGCCAGACTCCACATTCAGGAGGATAAGAATCAAAGAAGGTGCGGAGAGGAGACACACAGAAGGTGCTGGCTGGTCAGTGAGAGGCAATGATAGACAGGTATGAGGCTTCAGTAAGATGAGACAGATATTAACAGGATAAGGGAGGGGGATGTAGGAGAAAAAAAAGATTCATGGACAGTCATGACTAAGTATTTTACCTGTCAAAAAATTACTCTGACCTGCACATTTAGGCTGTAAAAATACATCTTCAATCAAGAAAAGCAGGGCTCTTTCCAAGGACAAATCAAGGCAGCAACTTCTGCTTGTCTCACAAAATTAATCTGAAACACACACACACACACACACACACACACACACACACACACACACACACACA